>NC_041410.2:90240983-90333483 GCF_900747795.2 Erpetoichthys calabaricus | reverse complement strand
GACACCTCCCTTTTCTGCAAGTAACATGTCCAGGGCTAGACGATTCTGCCAAGTCATCAGAGAAGTACGATCAAGCTGTTCATGTATGCCTTCAATAGCGTCTTTGGTGAAATTAAGGAAACGTTGTTGGTTATATTAAAGGTAATTAATCCAGTCTACATTCTTATTGATAGTAATTTGGGGTATGATAGATTCAAAACCAGCTGCGACTTGATCCCTAGCTTTAAATCTGTCTGGGACACCCCTAGGGACTCCAATAGCATCTATGTATACTCCAGGGCCATGTAAGGAGAGGGAGGTAAGGATAACTAATTGGATTGGAGCACAGGTACCAGACCAATTAGGGGGAAAGGTGGCAAATAATTTGGACCTACGACACATCCACCAAATATCTGATCTAGGAGTGGTTTGGGAGAGAAGAAAGAAAGACAGAACGGTGTTCAGAGAAAAGGTAACCTGAAAAGTTTGAGAACAGAAAAAAAATGGTAAATCTCCTACCCATGTCGCTCCATTAGATTTGAAACATGTATAATTTCCTTCGTGAGTTAGAAACATAGGGGTATCCATGTGACGGGTGGGGGAAAAAAGAATAGATAGATTGAACACTTTGAACTAGAGAGGGGTTTCTTGGAAGTAGTGAATAAATACAGAAGGCAGGGCAACCCCACGGGGTCAGAAATGTTAGATAATGGAAAAGGGACTGTAGCTAAATGGGGACGGGCTGCAGCACACGCATAACAATGAGAACGATTAACTTGCTTAGCTGAATAGAGAACCCACTGCAACCATCTATTCTGATCCCCATAACCAGTTTTCTACTGAAAAAATGGATGAAAAGGTGGAAATATTCATAATCTTAACAGGAGAAAAATCTGAACCAAAAGTTGGGGAGATGGGTGTGTGTGCCAGAGAATGAGGGGTGTGTTAGTAACAGGATCGTCAATCTTAATTAGAAATCTCCCTAAAGGGTCTGTTCCAGATACATATACCCCTAATACATAAATACCTGAGTTACAATGGTTGTCAGCACATACAATGAGAGGCATGTCCTTTTATGATAGAAAACCGATTTTTCAAACCGTATTTTTGGGCCTCAAAAGGTTGATAACCCCAGTTCTCAGTTCCAGTGTTAGCAAAAATCCATTGCCAGTTGTCGCAGTCACTTCCCCTCATACACACGTATTTGTCAGATCCGGTCCACTAGGCTTGTCGACCAGTCCCACAGTTGATAATAGAGCAGAAATCAAACTGCACTGATGTGGTAATTCCCAACGGGAAAGTCAAGGTGACCAGGGCAGTAGACAAGGGAAAAGAAAAGCATAGTAGCACAGCAATCAAGGGTGCCATCTCTTGCAATGTGAGGCGTGAATCCAGGCAGGCAGTCCTTCAACTTTCACGGCGTGTGGTGTGGATAGAAGAATTTGGAATGATCCTCTCCTCCTAGGCTGATGCCAGTGTTTCCTCCGAGTATCTCGAACCAGGATCCAGGTGCCCAAAGGAATTGGTAAATCCTTGGAAAGGGGGCTGGTCCTCCAGGCTTGATTAACCTGCTGGTGGATTTCCTTCAACGAGGTTCGCAAACCTGCAAGACTAGAGAGAAAATCATTGGGAGAAAAGGTTTGTTAGTGTGTTTATGAGTCCAGACTCCATCAGAGAGGGACCCTTCTTTGGACCATTTTCTCCTTTCGATATCCGTGGCTGCATTCTGTAAAGAAATAATTTGATTATCAGGGTCCTGGTCATTTCTCTGTTGGAATAAAGAAATTGGTGTGTTATTATATGCAGCCTCTTTAGCAAAGTGGTCAGCTAAATCATTCCCTTTGCTAGCAGGATCCTGTTTTCCTGTGTGAGCTTGACATTTAACAATCGCTAGCTCCGATGGTTTGGTTATAACTTCTAAAAGGGATTCGATCAATTTCTGATGTTGGATGGGTTTGCCAGTACTGGTCTTAAGTTGTGCTTAAGGGTTATCTATGCAACGTACTTAAACGCGTCTTTTCCTTCATGCTTATTATTAACAAGGAAAACATACGTGCTTGAACCTTTTATTCGTATCAAGTGTGCTGACCACTGCGTCACCATGCTCTTCCTTTATAGTACCTAAAATACACAACTTCCATTCATATCACAATTAGACACACACATTCATATCACAATTAGACACATTCTGCTTATCGCCAAAAAACTTGTCTCCCTTCTCATGTAATATTATTAAAAGAGCATTTTCCCTTCAAACTTGATCAGGGTTTAAAAGGAAAAATACTTTTGTATATTTACAAGCCTTAAACAAAAGTGGAGACAATTCATTTGCGCCAAACCAATTACACAAATCGATAATTATCTTTTTCAGTTTTTAGTTAGAGCTCTCCAGGACTGGTCTTAAATTCCCTTAGTTTCCATAATGTTCCATGATCATGGCAGACTCCAAAAGCATACCTGGAATCTGTATAAATTGTTACGATCTTCCCTTCGGACAGCTGACATGCTTGAGTGAGTGCTACGAGTTCAGCTGTTTTGTGCACTTAGCTTGATGAAATTTGATTTGCTTCCAGCAGGCGGTCCCCTTGGACCACTGCGTAACTGGTTGAGGGCGCTCCATTTTTCAATTGTAACATTTGACAAAGTACAGAGTACATTCTGATACTCATAGGGATCCCTTTTAATACACTCTATAACACACAAAATCACCCAAACCATTTTCAACACACTTCACCCCAGTATTATTCTATATTTACACTATATTTGGAAACAATGCAGCAAAGGAAACAGAAACAAATGGACTCTGAAGAAAAGCAAGTTCAACTCTTCAGGACAAACAAACATAAAACAGCCTCTCAATGATGTTAGCTGGTGTTAACACAATCCTGCTCAGCTCACAGCAAGACCGCATTCCCAGAAAAAGGCTACAGTCACAATGCACAACTTTAAATACACACGTCACAAGAAAAAAGAAAAGGACAGAAGAAATTTCATGAGAACTACATCCGTGCTTGCTAATACAGCTTCTGTTGTTGCAGCCACAGCACGAAGACACGGAGGAAATGCTGCGGCCACTGGATCCAGTTTTTTTAGAAAAAATAAGTCACCGGTCTTTGTTTATCTCCATGTTGTTGCGTCAGTACTGAATTCATAAATCCCTGCTTTTCGTCCACGAACAAAGTGAATGGACGAGAATGATCAGGCAACCCTAGCGCAGGCGCAGATAAAAGAGTAGCTTTGAGGTTACAGAGCCTTCTCAGCCAGTTGTTGCAACGGCTGTGCTCTTTCAGTAAAATTTAGAACCCACTGTCTGTAGTAGCCCAGAATACCTAAAACAGACATAACCTGTTGTTTTGTTTAGCTGCAGCTTAACCTTAGAAACTTTATGGCCATTTTTCCCCCAGAAACAGCAACAATTTCTGAGTATCTATTGTACAATCTTCTTTCCGTAGCGCTACATATTATTTCCATCTACATACTGTATCAATGTACTACCTTTTTCCGGCCAGACGCCTTCTAAAATTTTGGGCAAGAGCTTAACCAGAAACACAAAGGGCTTCTCTGTATCCCTGAGGCATGACGGTCCATGTCCATCGGCGGTACCGCGTTTGACGAGATCGGGATGTACGGCGGAGATGCCAGCCTCTGCTTCGGGAGACAAAGGATATTGGGCACGGTGCGGGTGGAAGGAGGATTTCGGGTGGATCACCAGAGGCTCACAGTGGGCTATCCTTTGAAACACTACTTTAGTTATTAAATGGTCAGGAGTATCAAAAATATCTGGAGTAACTTGTAACCAGTCTGTTCTTTCAAGGCATTTTTCCATCCATGGCCCTATTTTCTCCCATTAACAGTGTGTGATTTAGCTAAGGAAAAATATGAGGCACTATTTGCCAAGATAATATATGTGCTGTGAGGATGTAAGATGAACAGAAGCAGCTGCCTTTGTGGATGAAATAAAAACACAGTAGATATAAAGGGTTTCGGGGCAAGTACCAGAAGTAAGGAAAGATTTTAGCCAGGTGGTGTCTACTTCTATAGGGAAGTATTGGGCAGTACAGTGTAAAATGTCAGGGGCCTGTAAATAAGGGGTAATTTGACACAACAACTTGGGGGTTGAACAGAAAAAACAAAGCTGATTCAAAAGAAAACGATGCAGTAAGGTATGTCCGCCAGGACGTGACTGGACTTGAAGAGGTTTTGATACTTGAAGAAGATGAGGTTGTCCAGAAGCAGTAAGCACAGTAACAGTTTTGTTCGAGGTAGGGACCTTTGCCAGCAAGCGAGTGGCACCAGTATCGATTAAGAAAACAGTCTCAGTGCCATCAACGAACAATGTCAGTAAAGGATCAGTCTCTGAATTAAGAGTGAGCACAGGTAGTTGAAAAGAGTGGCTGGAGGTCCCAGCGTTTTCCTACGGCCAGTATTGTTAGTCAGGGGTGGCAGAGGAAACAGGTGGAATAAGGGGAGGTGGGGGCTGTTGCTGTCTGTGAGGGCACTCCCGACGAAAATGTCCAGTTTTACCACAAGCATGGCAAGAGTAGGAATTAACATTGGGATTAAAGGGAGAGGGAATAAAAGGATTACCACCTCGTCCTCTTCCTCGTCCTCGTCCCCTTCCTCTAAAGCCATATCCTCGACCTTGGTCAGGAGCATTCCTGGTATAATAGTTCATCTGTGCTGCCAATAATTTGGCATGAGAGTTCGATTCGGCCTGTTCAGCATGTCGTTTGACTTCATCAAACGTGGCACTTTCCCACTCAATACAGGAAGTGCAGACCTTGTTTTGTATATCAAAGCGCAAACCGGAAACAAAAGGTGGAACTGCAGCTCGGGTGCGGTCATCAGCATTTCCCAAGCCCGAGTGATTAGCCATCAGGTCTTGAATCCTCTGTGCCCATTCATCAACTGTTTCGTCTCTCTTTTGTTTTGCAGCAGAAATAAGGGACCAGTCCGTTCCTTTTTTATATGTTTCTGCAATATTTTGTCTCAACGCCTCCCATTGTGAGTTAAATTCGCCTTCTCCACCTATCCCCTGTCCTCGAGTTAAAACTGGGTTCCATACCCATGGAATGTCATTGCGGACACCCCTGCTAACAGTGGCCCATGTGGTCCCAAACTTTCGACGAAGTACCTGGGTCCATTCAGCAGCATTAGGCTTATACATGCTATCTAATTGATCAAGTTGTTCAACAAATTTTAGTCCTCCTACTTCCTTTGGATCTGGAAGTGCATTCACGACATCTTTTAGTTCTTGGATGTCCCAATTCCGATTTATCATAACTGTTGTGGGATTTTGGGGTCCAGCTGGATGGGCAGGGTTATAATGGGGATTGGGAACTTCTATTAAAGGGCTAGTAAGTGAAGGATTAGAGGAGAAAAAAGTTGGAGCTGGTTTGTGAGTGGAGGTTTGACTTCGAGTGCATTTGGAGACGGGGGTTTGTGTCCTGGGGAATCATCAGGGGAAACTTCTGCTAGTTGTAGTGCAGGGGGGGACAGTCGGAATGGGGAATAGAGGAGGGGATAATAGAGGTGCCTGAGGTCGGTTCTGAGGAGGGGAAAAAAATAATAGGATAAATCTAAACCTGTCTTCTTTCTATAAATTTTTTAGGAGACCCATTTTTACGGGGCGTCTGTTGATCCTCCGAAAATAATCCCTCCAGCACTAATGATTTTGATCCCCCTGTGCGGCGATTAACAGGCTTACTGTTATAAATTCCCATTATATCCCCTTGCTCTCCCGGGTTCTGTATTTAATTTTCCAACTATATACTGATTCGCCTAATCCCTTGTACGTATGAATCAGCAAGGCATTAAGTGTGCCACTCACTAAACCTAACTGTTCCCTTCTTAGTTTCAAGGGGAGACACCTCCAACTATCGGTACTGATCCAATTTCCCAGGAGAACACGGCTTTGTTGCTTATTCCGTATGTAGATTTATTTATTCCTTCCTAACAGCAATCCTGCAATCTATGCTCTTTTCGGTTTATATTTCCATACCACCCCGTTACTCGTCCCGTTAGCCTGTCCGCTCACATCCCCGGGTTCCAGCTCAGGTGACTTCGTGTCCGATTCGGTTCAAGTCTCCATCACCTTAAGCAACCCGTTGAGATATGAGTATGACTAGACGGTCAACAGGAAACTCGCCCTCCCGTTATTTAGAAAATAAAAAATATTCGGAAATCCCCCGGTGCTTACCCCAGCCTGGAAATGTGCAAGCTCTGTCTGGAAATCCGTTCAGTCACCGTGGATGTAGCAAAGAGGAGACCAGGGGCTCCTCACGCAAGAACTGTTTCAGGACAAGGCAGTCCTAACTTTTGCCGGAGCTGCATGCTCTGCTGCCGGAGCTGAAGTTGACGGCAGTCCGCTGGTAAGACGGATCACTGAAATGGTCTTGCCGGAGGAGTCGACCAGCCGTCTCTTGCCCCACGTTTGGGCGCCAAAACTGTGGACGATATTTGTGACTGAAGACAGAGAAGAAAATTAAAATTAGTCAAAACCTTTTATTAATACATACCAAGCAAGGGTAAAATGTCAGAGAAACACAGTCCCAGGACACCGCGCTTCATCTGCCTCGAGCGCAGATGTCCTTGTTCTTTTATACCTTTCTAATCTCCTGATCGTTGACCACGTAAGCAAAAAAATAGCATCCTGACTCATTGTACTTTTCCAATTTGTAAAGTCATTACCCTAAAGGTATATTTTCTTGTCACACACATCATCAAAAGAAACTTCCAGAAAGTATACATGCTTCTTGTCACGTACGCAAAACACAAACAAGTTTCATCACTCTGTCCTATTTTCTATACACACATACATTTTGTTCAATTACATCTTTTTTTGTTTCCACACCTCTTTAACACACTACTTCTCCGATGCGAAGCGCGGGTATTTTGCTATATATATATATATATATATATATATATATATATATATATATATATATATATATATATATATATATGTCAATTTGTATGTATATATGTATGTCTATATATATATATATATATATATATATATATATATATGTAGATATGTATATATATGTGTGTATATATATGTAGATATGTAAATATATATATGTATATATGTCAATATGTATGTATATATGTATGTCTATATATATATATGTAGATATGTATATATATGTGTATATATATGTAGATATGTAAATATATATATATGTATATATATGTGTCTGTGTGTGTGTATATATATATATATGTATGTGTATGTATGTATGTGTATATGTATATGTGTATGTGTGTATATGTATGTGTATATATATATTGATATGTGTATATATATATATGTATATATATGTGTATGTGTATCTGTATATATATATATATATATATATATATATATATATATATATATATTATATATATATATGTGTGTGTGTGTGTATATGTAGATATGTGTATATGTAGATATGTATATATGTATATGTATATATATGTTTATGTGTGTATGTGTATGTATATATATATATGACAGCAAAACTCATAACAATGACAACACAATTACATTGACAATCATGTTATGTTATTTTTAAAATGTTTCCTTTTCTTTTTCATAACCTCTTTAACACACTACTTCTCCGCTGCGAAGCGCGGGTATTTTGCTAGTATCTAATATAATGCCTTTCTTGTTAATCTATTTAAATTTCTTATCTTGCCTACTACACCATCTATCCTATCTCAGTGCCTCTCAACATCTATTAATTATATAGTGCCTTTCACTATCTATTTATTAATTATATAGTGCCTTTCACTATCTATCAACATCTATTAATTATATAGTGCCTTTCACTATCTATCTATTTATTAATTATATAGTGCCTTTCACTATCTATCTATCTATCTATCTATCTATCTATCTATCTATCTATCTATCTATCTATCTATCTATCAACATCTATTAATTATATAGTGCCTTTCACTATCTATCTATCTATTAATTATATAGTGCCTTTCACTATCTACCTGTCTATCTAATATCGTGCTTTTCACTATCTATGTAATACAGTTCCATTCATCATCTATATTAAAATCAGTACGACTATTTTAAAGTTAAAGCAGACTTAATAATGCCACTCAAAAGCAGTAAGTCAAGTTCAATGCAGTTGCTCTTCTTTCTTTGCTGCCGTTTTTTACATTCCTCTATCCATTGCTTTACTTTATGGAAATTGTGAAAACGGCAACAAAAGAGCCAGAAGCTTTTCAGTATCGATTCTAATGTAAATGCAGCGCTGCTGTGTGGCTTGTCTGATCGGTTTACATTTTGTTAATGAAAGGGAGATATTTATTGGTTACTAAGCAATCGATCATGTCGACGGTACATTATTATCAATTATGTTGTGAAGGTTTTACACCCAGAGCAGTGATTGTCCATCATTTTTATTCGATTTTCTATTAATACACGTTTTCCTTTTGGCCCATCATGGCAGTCACTTTTACAAAATCATCAACTGCAAACCGTGCATCAGCGGGGACGCATTCTTTGTGAGCTGTTTAGACACCGCGCCAATACCCTGGTATAAACTTGATCAAATAACGTTTGTGTTAAGTAAAATGAGGCTTCACCGAGTCGCAGATGAGGCTTACTGCGCTACGGTGGAGTCCATCGTCACAGAAGCTACAATCACAGGCCGAGTACAACTTCGAGATGTGCTTATTCTGCCATGTCAGCTCTTTTACTGATCGAAGACCGAGCTGACCATCAAATGCGGTCACATCCCAGCGCATGAGGTGAGGCGAGCTGTCAGCGATGGGACGGTTGCTTCAAATAAACGATACAATTAGTGGGTGAATAAAAACCTTAATAAAGAAATCATGTAAATAAATATGACTAATAACCTGCAAAAATAATGTTTAGGAAAATTAATAAAATGTGAATAAAAAGGGAGACGATGAAATAAACTGCGTGACTCTGTCAATACTGTGTAACGCAAACTCTGCTGCCACCTACTGGTGACACATAAAATTACACGCAAAAAAGGCCGACAGGACTTGTATAATATGCACAGCAGCTCAGATTAATGACTTTGTAGGAAAGCAAGCAAACCTATAGTTCTAAAACGAAATGCAAATAAAAACCACGATAAGGATAAGGAGTTATTGATACTTCTTATGTTTTCTAAATAAATAGAAGTTATACTGTATTTTTTAACTTTTGGTGGATCGTCTCGAAAGGCCCAATGCAGTTGGCTCTGTGAGTAATGCTGTGAAACCAAGAAACCGTTACCTCCGTACCTCAGAGACTGTCGGCGACATTTCAGAACAATTGGAAGAACATGATACGGCACACAGGGCTTTACATCCCTGTCGGTGGAGACCATTTTCAGCAGAGTCTTTGAAGTGGTCATTAATAATCTTTAATAACATTCTATAACAGTAATAAAATAACAAAATTACCTTTCAGGTGTAATATAACAATTGTTATTCTTTTGTTACCAATAAAACTCTTGATGATGTTGACACTAAGACCAGGCTACTTTTTCAATGATGAAAAGGTAAGCAGTCAACTGCCAGAGGTATAAATTTAAAGTTTAGGTTATCAAAAACTGGAAAAAAAAGGAAATTTCAGAATATTACAAATGGGCCTTCATCAGGGAACAACTACTAGGTGACAAACCTCCAGATGTTGTGCAGCAATTCAAGGAAATGAAGCCAAACAATTTGCATGGGTGTCCCGACTTCGGTGGATTCCTTAAAAAACCTCTATGTGTGTCTTGGAGCCGTGAGTGTCACTACACCCTCAGAAGTCCTACTTGGACAATATTCCAGTGACAACGGCAAGACAACAGCAATTAACAAGTGACATGAGACAGAGCGTTATTACCCTTAGAAGTGTAGGCATTTCATTTAGAGAAACTGCAATAAAAATCAAAGTGTCGGTGAGTCCAGTTGTGTCCTACACAATCCAAAGGCAACTGGAAACTGAAAGAAACTCTGATAGGAGGAGATCTGGCAGAGCCAACGTCACCAGCCAATCAGAAGATGAGTTTTTTGAGTGGGCGTGATCACAGGCGCCTCACAGCACAACAGTGCAGGTCGACAACAGCAAAGTGTCAGTGTGTACCGTGGAGAGGAGACTTTGTCCTGCGGGTCTGACAGGACGAGCGGCAGGAAGAGAGCCATTCCTTAAAGGACACAACAGGGTCTTGAAGTAGCGACCGTGGACCACCACAGACTGGAGGAAAGTCTCCTCTTCACAGGCAGAGAGAAAGTTTTTAAGGAATCAACAGAGGTTGGGACACCCGTGCAAATTGTTTGGCTTCATTTCCTTGAATTGCTGCCGAACATCTGGAGGTTTGTCACCTAGTAGTTGTTCCCTGTCAAAGGCCCATTTGTAATGTTCTGAAATTTCCTTTTGTTTCAGTTTTTGCTAACCTAAACTTTTAAATATAAACCTCTAGCATTTTACTGCTTATCTTTTCACCATTTTAGGTCATTCATTGCATTTCAACTGATTACATTTGAAGAAAAATGGAAAAACTGGTAGTGCATATATATATATATATATATATATATATATATATATATATAAAATGTAAAGACACACACACTGTTAACATGACACAACCAAAAAAATAAAAACAACAGACGTACACACACATAAAATATGCATAGAGACAGAGAGAGAGATGAAGGCATGAGGTAGATGGAATGGCACAGAGAGACCACTTTTTAACGGCCAGTGGTACGTGTAGGTGCCAGGTAGGAGAGATGGGCATTCTGGCCGGGATAAAGGATGAAGTCCTACCCGGCCAGATCACCATAATGGATGGACTGGGTAAACGGGCGTACCGCTAGATGCATGTGGCGTGGTTTACAGTTGCCATTGCGGCAGCACCGAAGTGTTCAATGTTGGCATCACACTCTGCAATGTTTTGCAGTTCTGTTCATTGTCTTTTGACAGTAAACTTAAAAGCGTCGTTTATCGACTCATTCTTTATGCTTACCTTGTTCACATTTCCCTCGAAACAGTAAACTCAGTAAAGTAGCCTCTGGTTAGCGTTGCATGTTTTCAAGTGGCTGTGATTGGTAAAATTTATAGCTGACCTTATTTTCGAAAACTTGTTAGGTAGTCAAGTACCGCAAAATCGTCATCCACATACGTGCTTTCCAAATACTTTTATGACTGCAACAGTTAATTTATCTCTTAAAAAGTAACACTGGACATTTTGCTGTGTAGGTTTACAGTTGGGCGGCATGGTGGTGCAGTGGGTAGTGCTGCTGCCTCGCAGTTAGGAGACCCGGGTGGTGTGGCTCTGAGGTTAGGGATCTGCACTGGCAATTGGAAGGTTGGCGGTTCGAATCCCGTAAATGCCAATAGGGACTCTGCTCTGTTGGGCCCTTGTGTGAGGCCCTTAACCTGCAATTGCTAAGCGCTTTGAGTAGAGAGAAAAGCGCTATATAAATGCAAAGAATTATTATTATTATGTTCTCCCCGTGTCTGCGTGGGTTTCCTCCGGGTACTCTGGTTTCCTCCCACAGTCCAAAGACATGCAGGTTAGGTGCATTGGCGATTCTGAATTGTCACTAGTGTGTGCTTGGTGTGTGGGTGTGTGTGTGTGTGCACCCTGTGGTGGGCTGGCGCCCTGCTCAGGTTTGTTTCCTGCCTTGCGCCCTGTGTTGGCTGGGATTGGCTCCAGCAGACCCCCGTTACCCTGTAGTTATTATATAGCAGGATTGATAATGGATGGATGGATGGGCTTACAGATAATTGATTTTTTGATTGAGACAGGGCATATTAAAAGATTAAATTTAGCCAGTTAGATCCATGGGTGGGCATGGGCCTACTCGGGCCTATAGTGGTGCTACATCTGGATGCCATGCCAGGTTTCTTCAATTGGAAACTGGGCTCCAGCTGTCATGTGACCCTACTCTGGAGAAGTGGGTTTGGAAAATGGAAGGATGGATGGATGGATGGAAGCCGGGCTTCAGGAGCAGCTTTGAGTGGGAAGTGCCCATCCCTGTGGGCACTACTGAGCATCCCTTACACAGAACGCCATTCAGTTTTAGGACTAAAACATTAGGAATGCGTCAGATTAGGAGAAGTGGGCAACGTGATTTGAGCTGCTGATGGAACGGTACTTAACAAGAGAACGGTGAGAGAACGACGCTGCCCGACTGTTGTTTGGTGTGACAACCTCAAGATCAATAAAAATGAAAGTGCTAGACTTGTGCCTTCTTTATGGCGCACTCCTTTCATTTTGCTTTTCGTCCTCTTCTTTCGTTAACTCTTCATCTCACTGGGACCCTGTAAAAAAAAAAAGAAAAAAAAAAAAGAGAGACACCTTCAGATAACGTGCACATTTTCGTTTTCTGCTTGGGAGGGTTTGACAAACATAATCATTTGAAAGTATGGCAACAAAGTGAATGGCGCCCACAATGGAGTCTCGGTCACAGGTCAAACACGTGAGCATATGACAGTTAGCGGTTCAATGCTCAGAGTGCTGGGGCTGTTTGAGGGTCTGCTGGTTTGGCATCAAACACTGCTGATGGATGGGGGGGGGGGTGTGGGGCGGCAAACAGTTTTGTTACTGAAGTGTCTGAGATCTGAGATGATGGGACGACAATTTCTTCACCCGTATATATCTTGCCACAAATATCCTGTAGGGATGGGAGCGTCCACCCTAATAAAAGTACAAGTGGTGGTGTGTCTATCACATTGCTATGTCTCTGCTTTTCCAACAGATGGTGCATCACAGATATTAGCACTGCTTTTATGATCCCTGTACCAAATAACAGAGACATTTTACATTAACATTACATTATACATAACAGAGACACAGCAACCAGATGGACACTCTGCCATGCAAACGCTAACACTGAGGTCTACGCTGATTACTTAGACGTGAAGCAGCGCTAGTTTCCTGTATGAATTGTGCTGTCCTAACCATTGCGATTAGCTGCCATACCAGACAGTGATTTAAGTTAGTAAGAACGCTCTCCACTATGCCTTTGCAGGCATATTCTTTATTCATGGCTGTGTTCTGTGAGTGAGCCCTGCACTGCCTTGGCTGAGAAGCAATCCCACGTCACATGACTGGTCTCAGGATGCTTTACTGTTGACGTGACACAGGGCTGATGGTAGCGCCGCTCACCTTTTCTTCTCAAACAATCGGAAAGGGGATTCATCAGAGAAAATGACTTTAACCCCAGCAGTCCAATCCCAGCATATCAGTCTGTCCCTGATGTTTTTCTTGGCTTCTTTGCTGCCTTTCTTGACACCCACCCACCAGGCCATCCCTCCAAAAGTCTTCAAAAAGAGACTTCAAAAGTCTCCCTCTACCTGCTGCCATTCCTGAGTGAGCTCTGCCCTGGTGGTGCCATCCCGATCCCGAGCCCTGAATAAAGAATGGGACCTAAACATCCTCCAAGAGCAACTTCTCCAAACCACCCAAGAACAGTTTGGTAACCAACATGATGGTGCACCGGGCCATAAGGCACAAGTGATAACTCAGTGGCTCAGGGAACAAAACATCGAAATTCTGGGGTCCATGGCCAGCAAACTCCCCAGACCAGTTGTAATAAGATATGATAAATATGATAAATTGGACTGGACTGCCAATACTGATGCTCTGTGTAAGAAAGGACAGAGCCGACTATACTTCCTTAGAAGGCTGGCGTCCTTCAACATCTGTAATAAGATGCTGCAGATGTTCTATCAGACAGTTGTGGCGAGCGCTCTCTTCTACGCAGTGGTGTGCTGGGGAGGCAGCATAAAGAAGAGGGACGCCTCACACCTGGACAAACTGGTGAGGAAGGCAGGCTCTATTGTAGGCACGGAGCTGGACAGGTTGACATCCGTGGCAGAGCGACGGGTGCTGAGCAGACTCCTGTCAATCATGGAGAATCCACTGCATCCACTGAACAGGATCATCTCCAGAAGAGGAGCAGCTTCAGCGACAGACTGCTGTCACCGTCCTGCTCCACTGACAGACTGAGGAGATCGTTCCTCCCCGACACTATGTGACTCTTCAGTTCCACCCGGGGGGGGGGGGGGGGGGGGGGTAAACGTTAAAATTATACAAAGTTATTGTCTGTCTGTATACCTGCATTGTTATCACTCTTTAATTTAATATTTTCTTTATCAGTATGCTTCTGCTGGAGTATGTGAATTTCCCCTTGGGATTAATAAAGTATCTATCTATCTATCTATCTATCTATCTATCTATCTATCTATCTATCTATCTATCTATCTATCTATCTATCTATCTATCTATCTATCTATCTATCTATCTATATGTTTAATATGGCACTGCACTCTGTACAGAAAATATTTTATAAATCCACTCACATGTACAGCTAACACAAGGCCAGATTTAGCAGATAGGGGCTCGTCATTTTGAACTGCTAGGCAAGCATTAGAAGACAAGAAAGGGACAACTACAAAATGGGCACTGTACTATTTCTGTGTTTTACTGTCCTTTATTTTATGCTCCTGCTGGCAATGTGCTATAACTACCTGATCTGTCGTGTAGATATGTGCACAGGTGCCACACCGCTTCTGTAGGCAGGGAGATGTGCCACTTGCTGCCGAGCCACACATAGAGTTTGAGGTTTGGTGGTTGTCTGTATGCAAGGAGGGGAGGTTCTGGGAATATATCCTTCAGTTAATTGTCTTTCTGTACCATGGGTTGAAGCTCTTTCATAATTTTATGAAGTGTTTCAAGATTTGGATGATAAGTGACAACTTGTGGACACTGGCCAGGACACAGACAGGCAGACATCACTAGTTCACCCAGGCACATGTTTATTTACAATATATACAGAATAAAGTGCCACACACAACCCCAAAACTCCCCCAAAGTCCAGGCCGCACAATGCCTCTCTTTCCCTGGTCCGCCTCCACTCCTCTCCTCCCAACTCCAGCCATCGAATGGAGGGAGGTGGCCCCTTTTAAGCTCAGCCGGACGTGCTCCAGGTGCCTCCTGATTAGCTTCCGCCGGCACTCCCCAGTGTGGCAGAAGTACCGGCTGTGAAGCACTCCAGGTGTCCCTGGTCTTCTTCCCCCCAGCACTTCCGGGTGTGGCAGAAGTGCTGTGGGCCAGGGCTCCTGAGGCATTGGGGCACCCCCTGGCAGTGACCACGGGCCCCTATAGGGTTGAGCTTCTAAGCTCTGTTCCCATGGTCCCCAAAGCCACCAGGGTGGTCGCCCCCTAGTGGTCTGGAGGAGGCGTAGGCCCCCAGCCACTCACCACAAACTAGTGGGACCCGGTTCTTGGTTTCTACACCTTTACATTCCAGGTTTTCTCTGAACATAGCCGTAGCTCTCCTGATTTGTAGGTCTGTTGATTTGGGAGTGTATCCTTGTTTGATGAAGTCTGCCCTGAGTAGTTGTGTGTCCCGATCCATTATCCACACTATTTCTGTATGTCAGAGTCAGCATGACCTTGGATCGTCTTTTCCTTGTTTGGAATGGCATGATTACCTAAATGGGGGGCCTGCACATGGAGAAAGAGTATAAAGCCTTGGAACATTGCCCGGCACCCGTCATCCGATCCAGAAAATCCTTCGAACTCAGCAACGAAAATGGCAGACTCTATACACATTACTCGAAAAGTCTTGTCATGGCTTCCTCGTCTGTTATGCCACATAAACCGTCATTAAAGAAAGTTATTTCTCCTATGTGATTTCTTACCACCATATTACTAAGGGAGGGGTATCAACTTTTTATATTATCCATCTATTATAAAAAGAAATCCTGTCCTGGAAAGCAAAAAGCAAGTCTACGATACGTGATCTTCTCGTAAGACATTTTAAAGACCCGCGAGACCAAAGACATGCCCTACTTACAATCTATCAAATAGGACAATAGGCAGCAAAACATTCAGTCTTGTGAAGGATTTGAGCACACACAGATCCAGGGCTCTCAGCGCATATAAAGTGTATAAGGACAGTACATTATAAATTAAATGTTGACATCTAAGCGAAGAAGAAAGCAGCGCGGAGAAAACAGACTCAAATGCGTTGGACAGAAAAAAAGCAAAAAAGAATAATCGAGGTGCAAATTCAGAAAATAAGTAATTATCAGCCCGGAACAAGTGGAATTGGAAAAAAAAGCACGTTCAATCTGGCTCAGAATTACAGTAAAAGACAAAGTAGAACTTCATAAAGACGTTTACAGACGTTGGCGCTAAACACATGCAGAGCAGGTTAGAGATAATAAAACCAGGGAAATTAGAAAGGCTCAAAAAAAACAAAACGTTGGCGCTATACACATGTGGAGAAAGTTAAAGGATATGAAAGTAAGAAAATTAGAAAATATAAAAAAAGAAAGCAAAGATCGCAGTAGCACAAACAAACAAACTGCATCATTTACCTGTAACTATGCACCAGTCTAACTTTGGTTTTGCACAATAATTACTACACTATTACACCTTAACACTTAATTCTACTTTATTCACATAATTGTACTTATTTATGATGTTCTACTATACTGTTATCTTTCAATCTATGACTTTTTGTTAATCTAACTGATATTCTTCTAACTTTGCACAGTTTCTGATAAGCGGATCAGGATGCATTTCACTGCGTGTTGTCCTGTATAACTATGCATGTGACAAATAAAGAATCTTGAGAATTTCAAAAACGGAGTTTACCGCACATATTTATTGGTTACTTTGTTAATGTATATACAGTATATTTATCTGTCTGCTTATTTAAAAAGCTACATTTACCCCAGGAGTCAAAAACGTTCTGTCTAGCCCTTGTACAAAAACCTAGACAAAAGCTGGGGTATCACCTTGGTAACCCCATGTACTTTTGGAACTGTGAGAGGAAAATAACACGACTTTACAGACAGGAGTCCAGTGCAGAACTCGACTTACTTTGTTACTTTGTAAAAAAAATTATTAAATGCTGATGATGTCGATCGTTTTGTCTATGCTGAAATTCCAAACAGAGAAACCTATCCTGACCTCATTAAAAAGATTCAGCATATTGGGACTCGCAAGATTACAAATATTGTTTTTACAGAAGTTCTGAAATAAAAGTGAAACCAATGAAATAGCAACAATTCAAAGAGAAAAAAATCTTAAAAGTGTGATTCCGGAAAACCAAACACGGGGGTTGGTGAGCAAAGTGAGCAGGGGGCAAAGCCCCCTAGTATATATATAGTTTCGGGTTATGTAACACACCACAATTACAAAAGAACTTATTCCAACCAGGGAGCTAGCGCCCCCCTGCTGGATAGACTAGTGCTTCCCAAACTGGGGACCCCCCGTGGCTGCAGGTTTTTGTTCCAATCAGATTCTCAATCGGTGTTAATAATCGATAACAGCTGATCTCATTTAGAGAGCTGGTCTTTTTTACTCTTCTCTTATTCTGCACTCAGAAAAACACAACAGCATGTTTTTTATATTTATAAGGCACTAGCCGTCCCATGCAGCTTGTAGTAGTGAGGAGGGTCCGGTCCAGCTCTCTACTCCTGACGTCACTATTCCCCATCCCCTTGGCCTGCAGCCTCTGTCTTGGATAAGCACAAAAATATTGCCACTGCAAGCGAACTATGATTCTGGAATGTTCCAGTTGATTTTGCAACTTCTCTCAATTTGCTTGAACATTCCAGTTGATTTTGCGACTTCTCTCAATTTGCTTGAATGTTCAAGCAAATTCTAGAAAAAAAAAGATCTAAATCCGTTAAGTAGTTCTCTCTCGTTCGCTAACTAAGCAGAGTTAAGGTTACGCCCAGAGGCTGGCATGTGAGTGAGGAGGGCCCCGCAGCCCGATGAGTCTCTCTCAGATTTGCGCTAATAAATTCATACCACAAGCGAACTATGATACTTAGCGCCATGAGAAAGTAGCAAAATCAACACAATGTTCAAGCAAATTCTTGAAAAAAAAAGATCTAACTCCGTTAAGTAGTTCTCTCGTGAAAAGCGCACAGACATACAAAGGGGTCTAAAAAAATAAGAAATTTTGCGCTTGGACAACGAAATTTTTAAAACCGTTTCTTAGCGAGCACCTATGGGCCAAGGGTAACCTAAATTCCAAATTTCAAGTCCCAAGTCCTCACACTTCGGGAGATTTCATGATGAGTGAGTCAGTGGTATTTGGCTTTTATATACAGTCGTATGAAAAGGTTTGGGAACCCCTGTTAATTCTTAGGATTTTTGTTGATCATTGGCTGAGCTTTCAAAGTAGCAACTTCCTTTTAATATCTGATATGCCTTATGAAAACAGTAGGATTTCAGCAGTGACATTAAGTTTATTGGAATAACAGAAAATATGCATCATAACCAAATTAGACAGGTGCATAAATCTGGGCACCACAACAGAGATATGACATCAATACTTAGTTGAGCCTCCTTTTGCTCCTTTGAGCTTCTAGACGCCTCCTATAGTCTTTGATGAGTGTCTGATTCTGGATGGAGGTATTTCTGTCCATTCTTCCATACAAAATCTCTCCAGTTCAGTTCAATTTGATGGACAGCCTGCTTCAAATCATCCCATAGATTTTCGATGATATTCAAGTCAGGGGACTGTGATGGCCATTCCAGAACATTCTACTTCTCCCTCTGCATGAATGCCTTTGTAGATTTCCAACTGTGTTTTGGGTCATTGTCTTGTTGGAATATCCAACTCCTGTGTAACTTCAACTTTGTGACTGATGCTTGAACATTATCCTGAAGAATTTGTTGATACTGGGTTGAATTCATTCGACCCTCGACTTTAACAAGGGCCTCAGTCCCTGAACTAGCCACACAGCCCCACAGCATGATGGAACCTCCACCAAATGTGACAGTAGGTAGCAGGTGTTTTTCTTGGAATGCGGTGTTCTTCTGCCATGCAAAGCACTTTTTGTTTTGACCAAATAACTCAATTTTTGTCTCATCAGTCCAAAGCACTTTGTTCCAAAATTAATCTGGCTTGTCTAAATGAGCATTGGCATACACCAAGCGACTCTGTTTGTGGCGTGAGTGCAGAAAGGGCTTCTTTCTCATCACCCTGCCATACAGATGTTCTTTGTACAAATTGCACTGAATTGTAGAACGATGTACAGATACACCATCTGCAGCCAGATGTTCTTGCAGGTCTTTGGAGGTGATCTGTGGGTTGTCTGTCACCATTCTCACAGTCCTGCTCATATGCCGCTCCTGTATTTGTCTTGGCCTGCCAGACCTGCTGGGTTTAACAGCAACTGTGCCTGTGGCCTTCCATTTCCTGATTCCATTCCTTACAGTTGAAACTGACAGTTTAAACCTCTGAGATGGTTTTTTGTAGCCTTCTCCTAAACCAGGAGACTCAACAATCTTTGTTTTCAGATCTTTGGAGAGTTGCTTTGAGGATCCCATGCTGTCACTCTTCTGAGGAGAGTAATTGACCACCTTAAATACCTTTATATCTCATGATTGGACACACCGGTCTATGAAGTTCAAGGCTTGATGAGCTCATCAACCAATTTGGTGTTGTAAGTAATCAGCATTGAGCAGTGACAGGCATTCAAATCAGCACAATGACAAGGGGACCCACATTTGTGCACAGCCAGTTTTTCACATTTGATTTAATTTCATACAACTAAATACTGCGTCACTAAAAATCTTTGTTCAGAAAACACCGCAGTATTCAGATGTTCCTAGGAAATGAAAGACATACCACTGTTATCTTTCTGGTTGAAAGGAGAGTCAATTATTCTGCAGGCTGAGAGGGGCTCACAAATTTTTTCATATGATTCTATATATATAGATTTATAAATATTTCTAATTTTTTTTCTAAAGCTATAAATGCTTAACTCTCTTTTGTCGTTTTCCCATTCTTTTCCTGTGTAGTTTGCTCCCTTCATTTCACCCTAATGGTGACAATTAACATCCAGCATAGTAGACACCCAGGATGATGAAAGCAGCAACAACTTCAGAGTCAGACCCGCTAATTTAATAAATAATCAATTAAAATAACCAGAACACCTGGAAATGCAGAATAAAAATTAGGTTGAAAATACTGTTAAAGACTTAAAAAAACTGCATATTCCCCATATAACTGCTTATTCCATTTTAATAAAAATCTACCAAACTTAGGTTGTAATTTCTACATTGACTCCAAAACACGGAAACTGGGAAATAATGACTCACCTAATTAGGCTAAGAGACCAATGAAAAACGGAAGTTGGTTAGAACATAAACCTGCAGCCACGGGGGGTCCCCAGAACCGAGTTTGAGAATCAATGCCCCAGGCCTTAATCCCTTTGAGAACTTGTGGTCCATCTTCAAGAGGCAAAATTCCCCAATTTTGACAAACTCCAAGCATTGATGATGCAAGAATGGCCTGCCATCAGTCAGGATTTGGCCCAGAAGTTGATTGCCAGCCTGCCAGGGCGAATTGCAGAGGTCTTGAAAAAGAAAGAAGGGCCAACACTGCAAATATGGACTCTTTGTGTAAACTGAATGTCATTGTCAATAAAAGCCTTTGAAACTTATGAACTGCTTGTAATTCTACTTCAGTGTACCATAGAAACATCTGACAATAAGATCTAAAAACACTGAAGCAGCAAACTTGGTGAAAACCAACAGTTGGGGCATTCTCTAAACTTTTGGCCATGACTGTAGAAGTTGGCGAGAATCCTGTCATCGGTGACCATCCCTTAATGGCTGCCATCAGACCACTGGGATGAGGTGAAATAGGAGGCTCATGGCTGAGGAAGTACATAATGCTATTAAGACAAAATGGGTCAAAATTCTTAAGGAATGCTCACTGCTCTGACTGAAAATTTAAAATTGACACAAACGTGTATTACAGTAAGAGTTTCTTTAGTGTGCCCTAAATCACCCCACCCCAAATAAGAGATAACGAGTAACGAGAACTAACCTTCTTGATAAGATTTCGCTGCCTTCTTCAGGTTTTTATAAAATTCCGTCATGCTGGAAGGAAAGAAGGAATCCACTATAGATTGTGGAAGGAAGCCTCCCAGATCAGTTTGGAAAAAACTTAGGAGCTGCGTCTTGCTTGGTTCCCTGGGGGAGGAAACGGCAAGAACAACAAAATCATAAAAATGATCAAGCGTTTTAGACAAAGCAACACCTGTCTACAGTAAAGACAGACATCTTCAGGATTAAACAGCATTTTGCTACTTTTACTTTGAAGAACTTTGTTATTCTTTTAGTTGTTATTATTTATTATTTTGATTTTTTACCATTGCCACTTTGTTGAAGAGTGATATTAAAAAATTTACAATGCAATGCCATCTTTTATTTTCTCTGAGAGCCATTGTTATGGAGGATAATATGACTTATGCATTTCCTTGGCCATCCTTCCCAGTATTCTCCAGGAAGCACGACATGCATGACGTCTTCAACATGACTGTATTTAGACCTACACAGGGGCTGCTTCCGTAACGGAGGCTGATGGATACTAAACCTCTAATCACGAGCGATTCTTGTCTGCTGGGACATCAAACTTAACTTCTGTGTTGAGGTTTACGAGTCTGGTGAACAGTTTCATGTTAGGTGATCTGATTGGTTGGTTTTTTTGGCTTTGACCTCAGATTGTTTTGATTAGATCTGACTAGTTCTGTATGTCTGCATCCTGTTTGTTATGTTTCTGATGCCTTATGCATTTGAAATTCCAAATGGGATTAATAAAGTTTTTTCTAATCTAATGTAATCTAGTCTAATCTAATCTACTCCAATCTAATCTAACGTAATCTAGTGTAATCTAATTTAATCTACTCTAACCTAATCTATTGTACTGTAACCTAATGTAATCTAATGCAATCTAATCTAATGGAATCTACTCCAATCTAATCTAATATAATGCAATCCAATCTACTCTAATCTAGTGTAATCTAATCTAATTTAATCTACGCTAATGTAATCTACTCTAACCTAATCTAATGCAATTTAATCTAATGCAATCTCATCTAATCTAATGTAATATCCATCCATCCATCCATTTTCCAACCCACTGAATCCGAACACAGGGTCACGGGGGTCTGCTGGAGCCAATCCCAGCCAACACAGGGCACAAGGCAGGAACCAATCCCGGGCAGGGTGCCAACCCACCACAGGACACACACAAACACACCCACACACCAAGCACACACTAGGGCCAATTTAGAATCACCTAACCACCTAACCTGCATGTCTTTGGACTGTGGGAGGAAACTGGAGCGCCCGGAGGAAACCCACGCAGACACGGGGAGAACATGCAAACTCCACGCAGGGAAGACCCGGGAAGCGAACCCAGGTCTCCTAACTATGAGACAGCACCGCTACCACTGCGCCACCGTGCCGCCCCTAATTTAATCTAATGTAATCTACTCTAATATAATCCAACATCAAATCCTCACTACTTCTTTTAGAGTATCTCAAATATCTGAAAATCCTGACAAAATTCAAAATCGTAATTCCATTCTCACAGCAGTTTCTTCATTTATACTACGGGGACGGTCCACCACCCCTCCTGCTGCATGACCACATGGTCCCTAGGGCTGAGGTGACTGGGCATTGATATCGCGATGATATGGCTACCGACATCATCGATGTAAATAAAACCTGACAACTGGCTCAAAACATTTCCAGAAACTTTCCTGAAAGTGCCAAAATGCAGCATGGCCATCACATTTTTTTAAAAATCTTGTGCATCTCACCTTACAAGAAAGCTGTCAAGCAATCTTATTTTCAGTGGGAGGTGTGTGAGAGTCCTGTGGTATACATCATGGCTCCTTTTCTTGTTTTTCCGTAGTGGATGGAGGGGCACAGCAGTTAAAGATTAACACAGCAACAACCAAGGATTGGCTAAGTTATCCCTTACAGAGACGCTGGGTCTGAGAGGTCGCTGAATTGCTAGTTCGCAGCACAGATTGACTTTTCTCTTTCTTGATGAGACATTATATTTTGTTTGGGCTCAGAACACAGACCAAGAAACCACGGGGGTTCTACTTTTAACCTAATATTACCGATGAGCCTAGATATTAGTGATTGAATTTGTTTCCCTTCATAAAAATAATCTCGAAACTATGCCATTAAAACGGCCAGTTAAATGTGTGCCTTTCTTTATAAACTAATCCCATCCAGTAACATACTACAAAGTGAAGGGGGTGTATATATTTTTGGAGTCACAAACACTCTTCAGCATTCCTAATGTAGACCTAGTGGTGCAGAGAGTGCAACTTACCCAGGGATGGGGACACAGAAGCAGCCACAGGGGTGATTGAATCCTCTCACAAAGCCCGGCTGAGGTGGACACTCAGAATGACCCACATGGGTAGCTAAGAATCAACACATGAAAGGACAGAAGTGAATTTCGGTCTCAACCCTAAATGAACCAGCCAGCCTCTCTTGACTCGTTTTAGTCGCGACCATACAAATGTGACTCACCATTCGAAGAAAATGTTCCATCTTCATACTGCTTCACTAAAACGACGTCCACAAAGTCCCTTGGAGAGATTAAGCCCATGGCTGCTGAAGGAGTAACAGTTCTACAGACTGAGACATACTGTCCAAAAGTAGAGGAGAAAAGGGCAAAAATGAACACAGGGTGCTGAATCGAAGTTAAAATGGCATTTACAACCTGCACTTTTGAATGGAGGTTCAACCGTCACCAATTCCAAAAAAAATATCCTCCTTTGTAAACGAAAATGAAAATACGCTTGTATGGAAGGTTACTAAAATCAATAACATGGTGTAAAGGACGGCCGACAGCTCAGCCAGGCCGGGACGCCCCGAGGATGGAAAGATGGCGGAAGGCAGCTATGTTTGGACACTGCCTCCCCCAAAGCACTAGATGGCAGCTTCCCTACAGCTTACAGCTTATCATGGACCTTGGAGTTCAGTATCGCAGCCCTGCTGGGTACCGTGGGAGCCGCCAGGGGATGCTGTGAGAAGACCATGGGACTCTTATTTCCTACATAGCCCTATGAGGATGGGACTCCAGAAGTACTTCCGGGATAATGAGAAACTCAAGTCCCCCATCTGACCCGGAAGTGCTGGCAAGTAACATGGGAGAAAGAACAGAAGCACTTACGGGTCAAGGACTATATGAAGGACTGAGGAAGACCCAGCAGGTGAGCCGGAGTCGGGAAGAGGTGGACAACGCTTGCTGGGAGGTGTGGAGGAGAAGAGAATAGTGATGATTGTGGTGCTTAGGGCACTGTATAAGAAGAAAAATTGAATAAATATCTTCTTGGTGCTTTTCACCCGTGTGTCCTGTGCGTCTGTCTGTTGGTTTTAAAGGGGCAACAGCGACCCCTAGCATCCACAACAGTCACATGATGTGGTTTTATAACCCTTCTACCCACAAATCCATTCTCAGAATCAGTTTATCCACTTACGGGATCATTAGTGTTACAGCTTCACTCACGTGCGAGGCAAAATTCTACGATTACGTCATGGATGACCACAAGCGTGTTTACACGCACACACACAAAACCAGGATGAGTAACCCAATTAAAGAAGAGACCTGGTTTCTTTAAAAACCCGCGTTCACATGCATGAGTCCACTGATGGAGTTCTCCTTTGGCAAAATGCTCCATGCCAGAAGAAATGTGGCAGAAAAATAAATAAATAATAACATCATCGATGGCCGCCGCGAATCCGAAAACAAGCCTGGAGCTTATGCCTCCCGAGATTGTGCTGTATGTTCAGCTCATCAATGCAGATTTAGTGATTTCTGAAATACTGACTCCGATTATTTCAACCAGGAGAAGGAGTGGTGGTAAGGAGACCAGGGTTTACGTCATTAGTTCTCCCTGTGTCGGCATTAGTTTCCTCCCAAAGTCCAAAGACAAGCAGGTCAGGTGAACTGGAGATGCTAAATTGGCATGTGTGTGTGTTTACCCAGTGATGGACTGGCATTCTGCCCAGAGTTTGTTCTTGCCTTGTGCCCTATGAATCTGAAAACAAGCCTGGAACTTGTGTCTCCTGAGACTGAGCTGTACGTTCAGCTCGTCAATGCAGATTTAGTGATTTCTGAAATATTGATTCCGCTTATTTCAACCAGGAGAAGGAATAATGCGATCACCTGAGCATTTGCCTCAGGAAATCCATTTTTTTGGACACTTACACCAATTTCTAACTGTGGCTGCTGGATGGATGTGTGTCATGAGTGGGCTAACAGAGTGCAACAGACTATGAAATCCTGAAGTGCAACCTGGTTAAGGGTTTACTGTCCATGGTCAAATAACTGGGTTACTTGTGGGGAAATCTATCTGCGTTAGCTCGGTTTCTCTATCATCTCCATTCTGTATGAAAACATGAGGTTAAAAAGTTTCCTCAGCCATCAATACAAACTACATGGCATACGTAACATGGGGTACATAACATGTAAACCACAGGTTTTAAAGGTTTTCACAGAAATATCATTTTTGAGTATTCATTTAAAGTTTCATGGTACTTTTACTTTTTGACAGTCAGTGACTGTTGTTAAAAGGATAAAAAAAACTCTTGTGGAAATAGAAAAAGACAGAAGACAAGACAGCATCTGATATTCAGTGAGATGTAGCAATGGGAAGCTGAGGAGAAAGAAAATCTGTAAAAGTGTGCTCTGAAAAAGGGGCCAGCAACATTGAGAGCCAAACACAAACTTACATCATCAATGGATTCAATCAGATCAAACTGGTTGATGTTGCTGTCCCACTGCACTCTTAGCCCATTTGGAACTGGCTTCAAACACTCCCATACAACCTCTGGGCTGGCGGGAATGACTCCGTCACCCTTGTATCTAAAAGAAATTGGGAGACATTTAACAAAGGGTACTATCTGACAGCACAATTTGAAAAATACATTTGATGTTAAGGCCATATTGTAGATAGATAGATAGATAGATAGATAGATAGATAGATAGATAGATAGATAGATAGATAGATAGATAGATAGATAGATAGATAGATAGATAGATAGATAGATAGATAGATAGATAGATAGATAGATAGATAGATAGATAGATAGATAGATAGATAGATAGATAGATAGATAGATAGATAGATGTCAGTGATGGCAAATAAAGCAGGTAATGCTCTCCACTACTTACAAGTTTCCTGGAAACTCAGTGGATGGTTTCCAAAAAACGGATACTTCACTCTAAAAAACAAAGACCAAGTCGATGAGCTGTCAAGGCAGAAGAAGGAGTCGTTTGTTATTAGGTGTACAGGGTTGTCATTATATTCAGGTGCAGTGAAATTTTCACTTGCATGCCACCTCGCCGCCTTCATAACTGGCCCCATCACCATCTTCTCTCCAATCTTATGTTAAATCGTGTTTATTATTTTGCTCCATCATATACGGTGTTTTCCTAAGAGTGCCCCAACACTTGATGTGTGTATACATATATATATATATATATATATATATATACAGTATACTGTATATAAGCAGGGGGCACTTACCCTGTGGTCTGCGCCGGGAGTGACCCGACATTTGCGCGATAGATATATGAGCGCCGACAAAATAGCACCGATTAAAACGCGGCGTCAAAATCGCGCCGATAAAATCGCGAAAAGATTGGCTGCTTCCAGGGAGACTCCTACTGTGCTGTTCGCAATAATTTGATGAGGTTTTTCTACTCCATTTTTGGCTCGTTCGCGTATAGTCGCCTTTATTTTTTCGCTTTCATTTTTTGCAGTATCTGGAGCGTGCTTGTGTTCACTACTTGTTTGTAACGTCCCGTCTGTCTTCTTCTTAAGTCAGCTGGCACACTCTCTTTTAACGCACCTCCACGAAGACGATCCATCTTGATTTACCTTGTCGCGTCGATATCGATATCCTTTATATAAAAGTTGTTGTTTTCCTTTCTGTGACTTAATAATATCCATGGGGTCAGTTAACTAAGTATAACGTATTATTCAATTGATTTCTTCTGACTGCATTATAACCTAGCACATAATGTGTACATAATGCGCACGTACGCATCCCACTCTCCTGGCCTCTCTCGCGATTTTGTCGTGGCGATTTTGTCGGCGCGCATTTGTCGAAAACAAGTTAGCGAGTTTGTCGGCGCTCATTTGTCCGTCGCAGTTTTGTCGGCGCTCATATGTCTCTCGCGCTTTTCTCGGTGAACCGCGTGGGGATCCCAGTGCCTCAGTTATGTAAAAGTGGTGCTGTGTGTCCTTCAGATGAGACATCAATCTGAGGTGTTGACTCTCTGTGTCATAAAAGATCCCTGAGCCTCCTTTGACAAGAGCAGAGCATAAGCTAAGGTTCTAGCTAAACTGCCCACCATAACCTTGTCCATTCTGGCCCCCTAATCATCTTTCTAATCACCGGGCTGTAAACTTTAGTCAAAACCTTAATGATGGACTCACCCTATGTCTTTAATTGACTAATTATCCCTCATCCCTTCACCACCTGATAGCTAATGTGTGATGAGTGCACCGGCACAAGAATGGCCAGGTAAAAGCTACACGTTGGTGGTTGTTGAAGCGGTGCCCCCTACTGTTCATGGCTGCTGCCTTGTGGTAAGAAGACCTTCACATCCTGAGTTCTCCAAGTGTCTGCATTAGTTTCCTCCCAATGTCCAAAGACATGCTGGTTAGGTGAATTGGCAATGCTAAATTGGCGTGTGTGAGTGTTTGCCCTGTGATGGACTGGCACCCTGTCCAGGGTTTGTTCCTGCCTTGTGCCCTAAGCCTGCTGGGATTTGCTCCAGTACCAATCAACTCTGGTCTGGATTAAATAAGTAAAAAATAATATGACAAAATCTGTCAATGTCATTCAAAAAGTAAAATTCCTATAAACTTCTTTTAAACTGTTATACAGTATGGGAATATCTCTGGATTTCACCTAAAGGTATTGTGTTGCCAATAAAGCAAAAGATGAGTAAAAATTATACCCTTCACATTCCATTCAGGAATGGAATTTCTTGGTCTAAATAAGAGGCTAAAGAGACGTGTGCGTTCTGTGAAGCTCAGGAGTAGACTACATGTCAGCATACCAAGTGTCGTCGCCAGGTGCCGGTGGTTTTGAACCAGATCGTCATTTCCTGTAAATCAGAGCCGCCGGTTTTGCCTCAACTTACCGTTTTCTTACACGCCTTCCACCCGCTTTCGTCCCGGCTGTAGCTCAGCAGACATTCAGCTACGGTGCTGGCGATGTGTCGGTAGTCCATCACTCCTGTGGCAGTGGGAGCAGAGCTGGCGACACGGTCGGTACCACTCCGCCTAAATGCAGCGCTGGGAAGGGTCGCGATTTAAGAGACCGTCGCAGCAGTGAGCATAGTGCAGATCACGAGCAAAGAGCTTTAAAAGAAGGAAATCTGAGAAGCATGAAGCGAAAACAAGAATCGACCACCGATTCTTAAAGTCAAGGAGCTTTTCTAGTTACAGTTACACCACATTAACGTATTAATCTTACGATAAGAAGCATTTTCAGTTACATCAGTAGTTTAACACAAACAGACTGACGAGTCGAGATGCCAAATACAGCCCGATTTGCAAAGGGCAGGTGCAGCCAAAAGGGTGTAACTGTAGCCGGCAATACCTGTGATGTCAATCACGTCATGCCACAGCTTCACGTAACGCCCATCAAATGCCCGGTTACACTATTGGCTAAGATTAAGGTAGTGGGCGGATTATTTAACTCAGAGGACGGCTCGCGCAAGACGTTGTGGGCGTTCCGTTGCCGCACTGACAATTAAACTTGGCGGCAAATTACAGCACGCGAGCGACCGCCCGCAACCTCTTCTGGGATTTGTAGTTTTTATTTTCTTAAAGGCATAGCTCAGACGTGTTCCTGATGACAGTGTTTGAGCCGTGTCCTCACAAGCGCTTTGGATAAGTTAAAGCAAACCGTCTCGGAACCTGCACTCCACTCAGGCTGGGCGCTATACTGTACATCCCATCATCTATCTATCTATCTATCTGCTGAGCTTTTTTTTTTATCGTATTATTCACACTTCCTGGCTTTGTTTTTCACAAGGCCGATTTTATAGCACAAGGCTCTTTCCCCCATCATTTAATTGCTGAATATTGTAATGGACACCAAGGTGTGGTATGCCTCAAAATCATATTTGTTACACACTGTGAAAGTAATAGCACAAGTCTGAAAAAATTAAACACATGGAATTTGTTTTGTGAAGTTATTTTTATTCATGAACGCAATAATAAATACATTTAGAATGTTTATATAATGTCACATTTACGTGCAAATTTAAAAAGAAATGTAATGATAAATTAAACAAATTCATGTATAAAATATTGTACTAATTCAGTTTAACATGAAAATATTTAACCAATCTAATATTTTTAAATATGTATGTAAAGAAAAAATTCATATTCATTGACTCACACCAATCAGCCAGAACATTGAAACCACCTGCCTAAGATTGTGTAGGCCAGAGCAGCTCTGACCCCTCGAGGTGGCATGGACTCCACAAGACCTCCAAAGGTGTCCTGTGGTATCTGTCCCCAGATGTTAGCCGCAGGTCCTTTAAGTCCTATAAGTTGCGAGGTGGGGCCTCCATAGATCAGACTTGTTTTTCCAGCACACCCCACAGACACTCGATCAGATGGAGATTTGGGGAATTTGGAGGCCAAGTCAGCACCATGAACTCTTTGTCATGTTTCTCAAACCATTCCTGTATGATTTTTTCAGTGTGGCAGGGCGCATTATCCTGCTGTTGTAGGGCACTGCCATCGCTGAATACCATTGCCATGAAGGTGGCGTACATGGTCTGCAACAATCTTTAGGTAGGTGGTACAGGTCACAGTAACATCCACATGAATGCCATGACCACTGAGGTTTCCTAGCAGAATAGTACCCAGAGCATCACACTGCCTCCACTGGCTTGCCTTCTTCCCATAGTGCATCCTGCTGCCATCTCTTCCCCCAGATAAACGACGTGCACACACACCTGGCCATCCACATAATCTAAAGGAACATATGATTCAGCAGACCAGGCCACGTCCTTCCATTCCTCCATGGTCCAGTTCTAATGCTTACATGTCCATTGTGAATTTCCCCTTGGGATTAATAAAGCATCTATCTATCTATCTATCTATCTATCTATCTATCTATCTATCTATCTATCTATCTATCTATCTATCTATCTATCTATCTATCTATCTATCTATCTATCTATCTATCTATCTATCTATCTATCTATCTATCTATCTATCTATCTCATTTTCAGCGATTGACAGGGGTCAGAATGGGCACTCTGACCAATCTGAAGCTAAGCAGGAGCCTACAGTACACTGCGTGTACTGTCACCTTTCTCTCATGGCCAGCATGAAGTTTTTCAGCTACTTGTGCTACAGTAGCTCTTCTGTGGGATTAGACCAGATGGGACAGCTTTCACTCCCCACGCACATCAGAGAGCCTTGGACACCCATGACCCTGCACTGGTTAACTGGTTGTCCTTCCTTGGACCACTTTTGGCAGGTACCAAGTACTGCCTACTGAAAATATATATATATATATATATTTGCAGTTGGAGATCCACGAAGGGAGAAAAAACGAATCACGTATCATAAAATAGTTTTATTCCTGAGCTTTCAACCCCTATCAGGGGTCTTCATCAGAGGATAATGCTTAGACTTACAAGAATCAAAGGCAATATATAGCAACACATTCAGTATGGGGGGGGGGGGGGGGAGGGGGGGGGGGGTGGCGGTGACTAAGTCAGTATGATCAAGGGTTTGTATAGTTTAATCATTGTTTATATGTCCTTCTTAAGTTGGCATATGCTGGGTTTATGTCCAAGTGTCTTATATATAAAAGTCTACGCATGCAAGTGTGTGTGTGTGTCTGTCTGTCCCGGAAGTGAGAGGTGGAGTCGGGGTAAAGGCTCCGCCTCCAAGGAAACAGAAAACTCACTTAGCCACTAATAACACAAGTGAGGCGAGCACATCCGCAAAATGAAACCACCGAAGAAAGACAAAGTCGTTTAGCCGCTAACATTGGGAAAATGGTACCGCTTTTACTTTACCTCCCGCCACTAATAACACAAGCGATGCAAGCACATCGGAAAAACGAATCCTCTGAAGAAAGAGTCACTCGCTTAGCTGCTGATACAGAAGTGAGGCAACAAAATCTCTGAAGAAGGACAAAGTTGCTAATAAACAAGCGATGCGAGCACGTCGGCAAAACAAATCCTCCTAGGAGAGAGACGCCCAGAGTAGTTCCTTTCAATTACCTGAAATCTCTGCATTTCAATTTTTTTTCTGATGATTTCAATAGTTTCTAGGACTCCAGGCTTTTTACAGCACAGGTTTACACAGCTAGTATATATATATATATAGAGTCATACATCCGAGGACCACCTTCTGGGCTTGTCAAAGGTAAGTATTACCCCGCGGGGGTGAGAGGGGGTGCTGTCACTAATAGTGTCATCTCTTTTTCTCTCCTCAGCACCGAGAAAATGCTCAGTGAGGACAACTGACTGCACCCCTTCTGGTTCAACAAGCATAAAAGCCAGGTGGTCCTACATGGTGGTGTCTTATTTGGACCCGGGCTAAGAAAGAAAGAGTACTATATTGTGTGTGTATATATATATATATATATATATATATATATATATATATATATATATATATATATATATATATATATATATATATATATATATATATTTTGTGGCAGGTGGCTGGCATCCATGCCCAGCCGGGACGCCCCTGCACACTATATTCAGGGGGAGCAGCCCTGGAAAGTGCAATACCTCCCCCTGGACGCTAGATGGCCACCCCCCTGGGCTGGAGTAGTGCCTGGGTTTCCCACAAGGCTCCCTGGGAATTGGAGTTGGGGGCAGCCCTGTTGGGTCCTGCAGGTACCGCCAGGGGGTGCTGTGTTTGGGACTCCTGAGCCCATGTGTGGGCAACAGATTCGTCACACCTGGAAGTGCCGCCGGAACTCGGTGATCAAGCACCTGGAGCACTTCCAGGTGACCTATAAAAGGAGCCAGTGACCACCACTCAGGGGCTAAAGTCGGGTGGAGGAGAATGACAAGGTTGCTAGAGAGGAGTGGTGGTGCCAAGGAGAAGTGTTTGTGCTTGTACTGGTAGTTATAAGTGCTTGGGACTGTGTTGTGGCTGGGGGCTTTACGGGGAAGACGTGCCCTCCAGCTGAAGAATAATAAAATATTTGTATTTTATACATGCCTCCTGTGTCAAGTCTGTGCCGGGTCGGGCGCAATATAGCGCCTTTCTGACAATATATTGTGTATATATATATATATATATTCATAGCATTTGTAGTCTGAAACACGATCTGATTGTATGGGTGGTTACCTACCAGGTAACGCTTGTGGTTGGTCTGCAAGTTGGCAAACATCTGCCACGGTGCCCTCAGTTGTGAGAAGCAGATCATAGAATGTTACATAGTTTACTGTCAAATAACGCAAAGAGTATGTGACATGTGTTTTGCCCTTATTTGGGCTCATCAAGCGTGCACACTCCACTGCACCCCTCGTGGGGATCAAACCTCGGATGTCAGCGTCAGAGGTAAAGCCTCTTCATGTTGCACCACGGCATGTGGTTCATATATTTGACAGCCTGGACGTCCGAGGTTTGATCTCTGCGAGGGGTGCAGTGGAGTGTGTATGCCTGATGAGCCCAAATAAGGGCAAAACACGTGTCGCATACTCTTTGCATTATTTTACAGTAAACTATGTAACACACACACACACACACACACACATATATATATATATATATATATATATATATATATATATATATATATATATATATATATATATATATAATGCCTTTCTTATTAATCTTTTCAAATTTTTAGTCCTGCCTACTATCTATCTATCTATCTTACATGTTGTTTGATTGCAGTTCCATTAGGAGGCAGGATTGCTCCAATTATTATTTAAAATTGCAGAGAAGGATTTTCCGATGGCTTGTTAAGTATGAAAACCCACCACTGAAGAGTGTCTGAGTGTGGTAGAGTTACGTTCTGCATTTTGTCATGTGATGCCAAAGTGAGAGGAAGTTGCATTTTGCATTGATAACAGCAGTAATGCCTGTCAGGCTTTTGACAAGTTTGTGTCAGTAAACACAGTAATGTATCGGGGTGATAGATAGATAGATAGATAGATAGATAGATAGATAGATAGATAGATAGATAGATAGATAGATAGATAGATAGATAGATAGATAGATAGATAGATAGCGTAGTCGGCAAGATTACAATATGTCTAAGAGTGATTAATAGGAAAATGTTTAAATTCTACTCACTGTAGATAGATAGATAGATAGATAGATAGATAGATAGATAGATAGATAGATAGATAGATAGATAGATAGATAGATAGATAGATAGATTTGAAAGGGACTATATAAAAGATAGATAGATATCTATCTATAGTGCGTTCTATTTATCTATCAATCTATTATATAGTGCCCTATCTATCTATCTATGAAAGGCACTATAACATAGATAGATAGATAGATAGATAGATAGATAGATAGATAGATAGATAGATAGATAGATAGATAGATAGATAGATAGATAGATACTTTATTAATCCCAAGGGGAAAGTGGACTCCATGACAGGCAGGAGGCAGTGTAGCCCAGATGATCTAAAGCAGGACTCGAACTCCTACGCCTTCCTTGTGAAGTAACTTTAAGATGTGTAATGGATGGGAACTCTCAGGAAGGAAGAAATAGAAGATACGTGAGAGTGAGTGAGACAGAAATCAAAAGCTTAAGGATTAAAACAGGCCTGGTGCCCACTTTCTTCTTATAATTAGGCTACCCATCACCGGGCTGATTAAGACAATGCCAGGCACACAGCCATTTATTGTTATTTTCTCTGTTTCTATTATTCTGTTATCCTCCCTTCACTTGTAAATAAATTCCCTTTCCATGTATCTAAAGCCAAGGTCTCTGACTCTTGTTATCTGTTTATTGATTTGTTCTTTTAAATAATGTCTAAATATAGCTTTCCTTGGAAGAACTCAGCTGAGACCACAATTTTGTGTTAGCAGCTCCCTCTTTTAGTCACTTTCACAGGTAAAGTAATGCTAACAAAAGCATTAGAGAGAGGACAGGAAATGATTATTATTTGTTATGATTACATTTTTTTCTAAAGCAGACTGAATCATTAGTTACTGTTTGAATGACTGGAACAATACTTTTTAATATGATTCACAAACTGAATCATTACCTGAGAACGTTTTACACAAACCTCATTCATTTCTTTCACAGACTGGATATATACCTGTGAATGAGTCACACAATTCGGGTTGATTTTATTCTCAAAGTGAATAATTGCCTGTGAACATGTCAGATCAATCTCGTTCATTTAATTCTCAAATTGAATCATTACCCATGAATGAATTAGACAATTCCCGTTAACATGATTCTCAAACTGAATCCTTACCTGAGAACAAGTTCCACCTTTCCTGTTCATGTGTTTCTGGAACTAAATCATTACCTGAGAATGAGTCAGGTGAATTTCGTTCATTTAATTCACAAACTGGATAATTACCTGTGAATGAGTCACACAATTCTTGTTGATTTGATTCTGGAAATGAATAATTACTTGTAAACAAGTCATGCGAATACCATTCATTTAATTCTCAAACTGAATTAAATAGATAGATAGATAGATAGATAGATAGATAGATAGATAGATAGATAGATAGATAGATAGATAGATACTTTATTAATCCCAAGGGGAAATTGCATGAAATTATGACCCAAGAACAAGTTACACAATTCTTATTAATTCAATTCTCAAAACTGAACAATAGCCTGAGAATGAGTCTTCCGAATCTTATTAATTTTATTCTCAAAGTGAATAAGTATCCGTGAACAAGTCACGTGATTCTCATTGATTTGATCCTCAAACTGAATAATTACTTGAGAATAAGTCATTTGAATCTTGTTCATTTAATAATTGCAGTGAGTGATTACATGTGAATGAGTCACATGATTCTTGTTGATTTGATTCTCAAACTGAATTACCTGTGAACAAAATGCAAATCTTTAATTCTCAAACCGAATCATTACTCAAGAACGAGTTACACAATTTGTGTCAATTTGATTCTCAAGCAGAATAATTACTCGAGAACAAGTCACAATCATTTAATTCATTTAATTCAAAAACGGAATAATTACCCATGAATGAGTTACACATTTCTCATTAATTTTATTTTCGAAGTGTATAATCACCTGTGGGTGGCACGGTGGCGCAGTGGGTAGCGCTGCTGCCTCGCAGTTGGGTGATCTGGGGACCTGGGTTCACTTCCCGGGTCCTCCCTGCGTGGAGTTTGCATGTTCTCCCCGTGTCTGCGTGGGTTTCCTCCGGCGCTCCGGTTTCCTCCCACAGTCCAAAGACATGCAGGTTTGGTGGATTGGTGTTTCTAAATTGGCCCTAGTGTGTGCTTGGTGTGTGGGTGTGTTTGTGTGTGTCCTGCGGTGGGTTGGCACCCTGCCCAGGATTGTTTCCTGCCTTGTGCCCTGTGTTGGCTGGGATTGACCGCCATGACCCTGTGTTCGGATTCAGCGGGTTGGGAAATGGATGGATGGATAATCACCTGTGAACAAGTTACACGATTCTCATTGATTTCATTCTCAGACTGAATCATTACCTGAGAACGAGTCCCACAAGCTTTCATTTTCGTGTTTGAACTGAGTAGTTACCTGTGAATGAGTCATGTGATTCTTGTTGATTTGATTCTTGAACTTAATAATTACCTGAGAATGAGTCATATGAATTTTATTCATTTAATTTTCAAACTGAATCATAACCTGAGGAGGAGTCATATAAATCTTATTCATTTAGTTCTCAAAGTGAATAAGTATCCATGAACCAGTCGCATGATTCTCATTGAGCTGATCCTCAAACTAAACAATTACTTGAGGACAAGTCATTTGAATCTTGTTCATTTAATTATTGAACTGAATGATTACGTGTGAATAAGTCACATGATTCCTGTTGATTTGATTCTTGAACTGAATAAATACTTGTGAGTGAGCCACATGATTCTTGTTGATTTGTTTCTCAAACTGAATCGTTACCCAAAGACAAATTACACAATTCTTGTCAATTTGATTCTGAAGGGGAATCATTACCCGAGAACAAGACACAATCGTTTAATTCACAGACTGAATAATTACCCATGAATGAGTCACATATTTCTCGTTGACTTTATTCTCGAAGTGTATAATCGCCTGTGAACAAGTTACACGATTGTCATTGATTTGATTCTCAGACTGAATCATTACCTGGAAACGAGTCACACAAGTTGCTTTCATTTTCAGGTTCGAACTGAGTAGTTACCTATGAATGAGTCATGTGATTCTGGTTGATTTGATTCTTGAACTGAATAATTACCTGAGAGTGAGTCATACAAATCTTGTCCATTGAATTCTCAAACTGAATCATTACCCGAGAATGAGAAGCACAATGCCTTATGTTGCTCAAACTCATTGTCTTATTTATGCATTTTCACTATGTCATCATGCCTTGTGCCATTATAGATGATATTGTTATTTGATATGAATTTTCTAAAGTCTAAAATATCATTTAATACATATGTAATAATACATCAATTATTGTATAATTATATATTAGTGAATCATCAAAGGATAACAATGGAAAAGATTTCGTTTTGATTAAGTTGAATGAAACACCCCTCACTATTTCATTGCAGGGCCTGTTTGGAATCACCAGCCTAGTTGGGACTCTTTCAGAATGTTGGAGGTAACTTGCCTAAATGCTACAGAACATGCAAATCCCACAAAGAAGGTACCTGAAAATGCTACCCAGGAGGCCCCAGGGCAGCTCCACTCACTACCAAGAGTATCATTTTCGGTAGCTAGTGTTTGGCTTACTGGGCAACGGCGTCATGATGAGTGAAATCACAGGAATAGAGTCAGAGGCACATGCACTTTATTTTCTGCTAGTTATTCAAGGATGGACACAATCCGTTTTTTAATCCAAACTAACGTTTCATTTTTGAGACAGTTTTGGGTAGGCATGCATGTGGAATTACAGGTAATGTACTTAGTGTGCTTGATGATTTCTCATGTTTCCTGAACATTTGAAAAGATTCATTATTTAGTAATGTAATATATTGTGCTGATTTTCACAATGGTTAGCATGACGTAAGCAGCAGCGTCCCACTGTCCCCACCATAACATCTCCTAAACATTGGAACAGATGAGATCTGACGATCCCGAAATGTTCAAGTCTGTGGTCGTCTTGGACTTCTTTTTCATCAGCTTTCCAGCTGGTTTAAGGTACTTCTCCTTGTTATGGATGACTTGAATGTACTGATCTGTGCTGCTGTTCTGCTGATCACTGCTGGATGCGATGGAGGCTGAGTCCGACTCGCTCAGCGATGGCTCATTCTTACATTTCGTTTTAACTTTGATGTGCTCCACTCCTTTGACTTTTGCTCTAGCGTGGGCGTGGGGTGCCAGGTCTTCCCACTCGATCTCATAATCATCTTCATACATGCCATAGCGGACTTTTGCTAGGTCCTTGGCAAGTGCCAGCTGGCTGTCTACTTTATCTCCAATGTAGAAGCGAGCCGGCTGGTTCAGATCTGAGAGGGAGCGAGGACGATGCCTCTGGCTGAAGGAGTCCCTTCTTAGACCCATCCCTTCCTCATCCTCTTCTTCAGCAAAGTGAGGAGGGTATGACCTCTGAGGTGTGCGACACACATACCTCTTGATGTTCCTCGGGTACAGCTCCACAATTTCTCCCGGTTCTTCTATCCTGTAGTGTCTGGGTATTCTCACTGAAGAGCGCATGAGCTTCTTACGCGCATCGTGTTCATTGACAATCACATACCTGGTAGTGTGTCCTCGACGACTCATAAAATTCTGGGTGCTGCCACCACCCATGGCCTCTGCGCTTACAGGGCGGATTCCCTTTCTGAAGATAGGATCTGAGTGTGCATTCTCTGCATATTTTCCAGAGGGATTGTAGGCGACATGATGGTAGGACTTCGATCTACAAGCTCCAATGGCGCCACTTTGTAAAATTCCTGGATGCCTGAAAAACAATAAAACACAAGGTTTAATGAATGAAAATTAGCAGGAATGTATTTCCCTTTGTACCTTCTACTTCTAGATCTCTTCATGTCAATTATATGATTAAATGTCACCGACAAAGCGGTTTAGAAAACGACTGACTGATTGACAGTATTAGACATACTAGAATATACAACTATATCTTTTACTCTGAGGCCAGTTCTGTGGACACCTGACCATCATACCCATGAGAGCTTGTTAGATATGCCATTCTAAATCCAGAGGTTTTAATATGGAGATGGACCCCCATAACAGCTTCCAGTCTTCTGGGAAGGCATTCCACAAGATTTTGGGGGTGCGTCTGTGGGGATCTGAGCCCATTCTATCAATTTATGAGGTCAGGTACTGATGTTGGATGAGATGACCTGGCTGACGATTGACATTCCAGTTTATCCCAAAGGTGTTCAATAAGGGTTGAGGTCAGGGCCCTGTGCAGGCCACTCCAGTTCCTCCATGTCATTTTGGGAACAGAAACAGGCCTTCCCCCAAAACTGTTGCCATAATTGTTTAAAATGTCTTTGTGTGCTGTAGCATTAGCAGTGCTCTTCACTGGAACTGAGGGGCCCAGCCCAAACCCTGCCATTATCCTCCTGCCACCATACTTTACAGTAGGAACAATGCAGTCACGAAAGGAGAGTCCTCCTGGCCTCCCCCAAACCCCAACTCATCCAGCAGACTTCCAGATGGTGATTCATTACTCCAAAAAACACATTTCCACTACTCCAGAGTCCAATGGTGCTGTGCTGACACTTGGCATTGTACATAAAGACCTGAATCTTGTGTGGAGCAGCTGCTCCATTTCATGAAGCTCCCTACCCACAGTTCCAGAGGCAGCTGGGAACTCAATTGCACGTTATGCACCCAGATTGACCATCGAAATTTCGGTCACCTCTCTTATTCATTCATGGCCTTTGACCTACATGATTACTCAGTTTGGCCAGGTGGCCAGCTCTAGGAAGAGCCGTGGTTCTTCCAAACTTCTTCCATTTAAAATATATGATGCTACTGCGGCTCTTGGAAATCAGGTCAGCTGGTCATGTGGTGGCTTGTTTTGTGTCTCATTATTGTTTGGCTGCTCATTAAAGAAAAAGAAACAACTAAGGGGTCTGAGTCACGTCAGTTAAAACTAAGGAAAAACAAGTTAATCAGCAGCAAAAACGGCTCACTAATTAAGATGATGGTTAGAATGAAAACCTGCAGCCACTGTGGCCCAATAGGACTGGAGTTGGACACCCCTGATCTATCCTATATAATATCTTTCTTGTTAATTTATCTAAATTAAATTGATCACTGGTGGGCACCAGTCAAGGTACAGAAGTATCTCAGTGACGATCAAAGGAATTGGATGTACCCAAATCAGATTTCAAGTGTCACAGCACAGGGTCTTAATACTTGTGTCAATGTGATATTTCAGTTTTTTATTTTTAATAAATTTGCCAAAATTCCTAAAATCCTATTTTTGCTTTGCCATTCTGAGGTATTGAGTGTTGCATGATGGGAAAAACGAATTTAAATAATTTTGGCACAAGGCTGCAACCTATCAAAATGTGTAAAAAGTGAAGGTAGAAACAGTTAAAGTTTTACAAGCCATGCACACATCTGAACACTGGCAGCATGGAACCCCCACAAAAGCACGGACTAAGCCAGCATATGTCTCCGGATCTATGGAGCTAAGCGCTCTACCACTAACAAAAGGATAATCAGAACTTTTTTAAAGGCCTGATCATATAAGAAGTTCACAGCAACAAACCCAGCATCGCTCATTTCACATGTTGAAATCAACACACCAGTGGTGCCATTAAGCTGTCACCTGTTAGCACTCTGCTCCAGCTTGTGTTTCTGAAGAATGGGCCCACCCGGATTGTGAGATGTAGCTGTGGTTTTGTTGACTTCGGTTCTGGAAGCCGGTTGGGAGATCGTCTTTATGCTGCTCACTCTGTTCACCGGAGACTCAAAGTTTGTTACGCTGCCATTTCTACGGGGAGATGTGGAGCGAACTGATGATTCCTGGCTGGTGTGGTCGCTCTCCTGTTCTGTTTTCTTATTGCTCCCTTCCTTTGTCTGCAGTCTTGCTGTAAACATGAAAAAGCATGATATTAAACAAAGAAAATACATCTGGAATAGAACAAAACTGAAAAAACAACAATTTTTAAAAAATAAGTATGAATATTTATTTCCCAAAATATGTGTGTCTGGCCTATTAGAGCTAGTTAGACAATACAATATCTATCTATCTATCTATCTATCTATCTATCTATCTATCTATCTATCTATCTATCTATCTATCTATCTATCTATCTATCTATCTATCTATCTATCTATCTATCTATCTATCTATCTATCTATCTATCTATCTATCAAATGCTAAGGTCTGTCCATCTCTATGGCTAGAACCTTAATCATGGTGTTACTCGAAAGTTTATGACCTGATATGTTCTGGAAATTCAAAAAATTGTAGGTAGTGGCAACCTGGTGGCCAGAAAAATGTATTATAATTAATGCACGGTCCCCACAAGCCCATCTAATCCATGCAGAACATGGTACATACATGTTCAGAATTATTAATCAAGTGTAAGTCTTCTTGTTTTTGATCATCGAACGCTGAACTTTACTAAATGTAAATAAAAGACAGCAAAGTGATATAAAAACCATGTGATAACCACCATTATGGCAGAAAGAAAAAGAAGAGTGGCGACATCTGCTGAATGTCAAGCAAATCACAGAAGGTGATTAATCAAACAGAACTAGAATCTATCTATCTATCTATCCACCCATCCCAGGGGTGTCCAACTCCAGTCCTGGTGGGCCACAGTGATTGCAGGTTTTCCTAATCAGTGAGCAGTTTTCACTGCTAATAAAACTCAGAAAATGAGACGTAAAACGAGCTAACAGATGACCGACTGAACTGGAACGTCAAACTCCAGCCAATTTCAATCCAACCAGTTTCTTAATGAGAAGCCAATTCTTGCTGTTAATTAAAGTCATTATTGAATATCAGGACTTGTTGCTGCTCTCGTTCAGTGGAGCAGAGTGTTGATTTTCTGTTATTTCCTAAGACCACCATCAAGATGTTTTAGTGACCTAAGAAGACCAACATGACCGAGACCTTCAACTTTCTTTATTTTCAGATTAGCTGGTCATGTGGTGGCTTGTTTTGTGTCTCATTATTATTTGGCTGCTCATTAAAGAAAAAGAAACAACTAAGGGGACTGAGTCACATCAGTTAAAACTAAGGAAAAACAAGTTAATCAGCAGCAAAAAACGGCTCACTGATTAAGAAGATGGTTAGAATGAAAACCTGCAGTCACTGTGGCCCAACAGGACCAGAGTTGGACACCCCTGATCTATCCTATATAATGTCTTTCTTGTTAATTTATCTAAATTCTTAATCTTGCCTACCACGCTATCTATCTATCTATCTATCTATCTATCTATCTATCTATCTATCTATCTATCTATCTATCTATCTATCTATCTATCTATCTATCTATCTATCTATCTATCTATCAATCAAATAGTGCATGCATGTTGGAGGATCTCCTCACGGACTTGATCGAGGTATGTAATAACCCGCCATGGCAAGAGGGGGCACTGTTGCTAACATTCTCTTCTCCTTCTCTCCCTGCAGCTCCAAGGCACCGCCCAGTGAGAGCACTTAGCCCCGCCCTTTCTGGGTCAACCTCTATAAGAAACCTGGCTGGCCTGATAAAGGCGTCTTTAATGATCTGATGAAAATCCAGTGAAACGACCCTTATTTCTGTGGCTGACAGCCAAATATCTCTTTTTTATATTCCGCCTAAAGGCCGGCTGTATAACACCAAGAGGCATTTCTTTTGTTGGACTTTCTTTTGATTAAACACGATAACCTGGTCGGCATCCCAACTTTTACCCTTCCGTGACCTGCCATTCCTGCATCCAGCTACACTATTTATACCTGAAAGGGCTACCATGTGGTGTTAATTTTGGAAGTGGCCAAAGAGCAGCTCCTCTGTACAAAAACATGCAAACTACAAGCTTCTCTCATTTTTGTTGTCACTTTTTCTGTTTCACAATCAAGTCGACATTATCTTTAAGGTGACCCAAAATCTGTCATCATTGGCAGAAGGACATTTCTGAGAGAATCATACTGGGAATTAGAAGAATAACAGTGTGTGAGACAGTGGACACTATGAGGACTAATTCTGGGGGAGTTCAATCCCTTCTTTACGGACAATTAAAAATAAGCACAGAATGTTGACTCCTGACATGACGCCTCACAACTTCCTATGTTCCAAGGAGGAAAAAACGGGGTCTGTTCTAACAGAATTTGACTTATTGTAATTGAAAACAAATAGGACTACAGTATCTAACGTATCTTTATTCGTTTCATAAACACCTCTGAAGGCCTGCGTGATGTAGTGGTTGGGTTACTGGACCACGAGGCTTCTGTCTTCAGTCCCACATCAAATAATATAATATTTCATTTAAATTGCATCTTTCACTTCTGACTCACTGTGCGACCCTGAGGAAGTTGCTTGATCTGCTTGGGTTCCAAATAGACAAAAAGTACATATAAAATCTTAAAACTCAAATTTGCATTTGTAAAGCATTTTGACATGGTATGCACTCCATAAAATGAATACTGAGCTCCCTATCAACAGTCGATATCTCTTCTTTATAAAATTATAAATCACAATGCAAAGATTAAATGTCTTGCTTACCAACAGCCAACTGAAAAACTTTCTTCTTATCTTCTGTTCTTTCCTGTGCAGTAAATAAATAAATACAAAGAGTAAATATAAGATTGGGCGGCACGGTGGCGCAGTGGGTAGCGCTGCTGCCTCGCAGTTGGGAGACCTGGGGAACCGGGTTCGTTTCCCGGGTCCTCCCTGCATGGAGTTTGCATGTTCTCCCCGTGTCTGCGTGGGTTTCCTCCCACAGTCCAAAGACATGCAGGTTAGGTGGATTGGTGATTCTAAATTGTCCCTTGTGTGTGCTTGGTGTGTGGGTGTGTTTGTGTGTGTGTCCTGTGGTGCGTTGGCACCCTGCCCAGGATTGTTTCCTGCCTTGTGCCCTGTGTTGGCTGGGATTGGCTCCAGCAGACCCCCGTGACCCTGTGTTCGGATTCAGCGGGTTGGAAAATGGATGGATGGAAATATAAGATTTAAGAAACTTGTCTCTTGTGAGCGCCTCAGGAAATGGATAGGCATCCCAGGGGTTGACTCCTATGCCCTGATGGGACGCCAGGCTAAAAGAAAGCAGATGTATGGACTCACTGACCTGGCCATGTGGTAATAAAGGCCAAGCTAGAATGAAGATATGCCACCTGTGGACACCAATGACGCACGGCTACTTAGGCTGTGACACGCATATCACACTGCTTATCTTCTTCTTCTTCTTTTGGCTGCTCCCGTTAGGGGTCGCCAACGTGGATCATCTAGTTCCATATCGTCCTGTCCTCATCATCTTGCTCTGTCACACCCATCACCTCCATGTCCTTTCTCACCACATCCATAAACCTTCTCTTAGGCCTTCCTCTTATAATTTGGGTTTATTATCTAAAATACCTCATTAAATGTCTAGCTCCTTTTTCTGCCTATTGTTTCACCTTATCTGAATACCGTAGAGTAGAGTAGAGTAGAGTAGAGTAGAGTAGAGTAGAGTAGAGTAGAGTAGAGTAGAGTAGAGTAGAGTAGAGTAGAGTAGAATTCTTTATTGTTATTATGCATACACATAACGAAATTTTTTGATGGTAGGACTCGGCTTCAAGGCAGAATACTTAATTACACAATACGCTATAAATAATAAAATAAACATAATAAGTATAAAAGACAGCAGCAATAAAATATCATCAAGTCCAGACTTTTCCTGAGGTAGTACGCCTGCAGAGACCAGTGATCTGTGTGCGTGGGTCTGCAGGGGAGGACTACGAGTGTGTGTGTTTGATTACGAGGGAAAGTGTGTGTGCATGTCTACAGGGGGGCAGGTTAGGGGTAGATGTAGATGTATGTGTGGGTATCAACAGGGGCAGATGGACTTCACAGCTCTGGGGAAAAAGCTGTCTTTCAGTCTGCTGGTGCGTGTTTCTGTACCGCTTTCCTGAAGGCAGTGGTACAAACAGTCCATTTCCTGAATGGGTGAGATCCGTAGCTATACATTTGGCCCTCTTCTGCACCCTTCCAGCATACACAGAGTCCAGGTCTAGGAGAGGACTTCCTACGATCCCCTGTGCAGTTCTCACCACCCGTGCCAAGTCCTTCCTGTCCTGTGCTGTGCAGCTGCCGTACCACACTGTCATATTGTGACAGAGAATGCTTTCTATAGCGGATCTGTAGAAGTTTGTGAGCAGCTGAGAGGACAATCCAGCACGTCTCATCTTCCTGAGGAAGAAGAGTCTTTGTTGGGCCTTCTTTTCCAGGTGAGATGTGTTCAAAGACCAGGTCAGATCCGATGTAATGTGGATACCCATGAGCTTGATATTTTCCACACACATTACAGCCTCCTCATGTATGTTCTGTTCTTCTGGACCTCCTATAGTCCACAATGACCTCTTTGGTCTTGCTGGTGTTCAAGATGAGGTTGTTGGCTGAGCACCATAGTATTAGTTGTTGTATCTCCTCTCTGTAGTGAGTCTCATCATTGTCTGATATGAGACCCACCACGGTCGTATCATCCGCAAACTTCACAACTATATTTGTGGCATGGATGGCACAGCAATCGTGCGTAAATAACGTGAAGAGTACTGGGCTGAGCACACAACCCTGTAGCATGCCTGTGTTCAGAACTAGTGTGGCTGATGTACGATCTCCAATTCTAACCACCTGAGGCCTGTTGGTGAGAAAGTCCCTGATCCAGAGACACAACGAGCCTTAGGCTGCAGATAAAGAAGAGAAGGGGACTGGAAGTGCTGAAGTACCTGACCACAGAGTGGGGTGTATGGGCTTTTGGTAAAATCAACATAATAAAGAGTAAAAAGGGGAAAACAGGGTCTGCTAGGACCCTACACGACAAAACACGTGTGCAATTTTATAAAATAGGTAAAGGTGAAGGCATATGAATAGTCTGTGAAAGGTACTGCAGGTGTGGTCATCCATCACTAATAGGACCAGTGGCAGACCTCCATTTCAGGAGGGCCCTGAAGCTTGACCTGTTATGGCCCCTTTGCAACCGGTAACAAGGTCTCGGTAACCACTGTTGTCTTCTTCAGTAGGGTTGTTCCACGACAGATCAGCACAATTTAAAAAAAATATAACCACTGCATCTCAGATTCAGATTAAAATTTCTGTACTGAATTACACTGCTGTATATTAGTCATATTAGTATTTTATATAAACCCCTTCTCATACAGTAGACACCTAACAGATTTAAGCAATGTGGACTAAAGTCGCATTCTGGGGCCTCTCTGGGATTAGAGGCCCTGGAGGTTAAGTAGATCCCAAACTGAATGGGACCCCCCCAGTTACTATGTGGAATTTTGTACACCACCTAAATGGGACCAAAGGATTTTCCAATTTTAAGAACTGAAATTCTACTCACAGTCTGAAGCTGCATTCTCAGCTGATGGTTGGTGAATTTCAGTGATCTTGCAATTGACTGAAGATAATAGATGAGCATGCTGTAATATAAAGGACATGGGGGGAGTCAGACATACTGCAACACAGTGGTCGTCGTGTACCTGGTAAGATACTTGACTGACAGACACACAAACGTTATTTCATTGAGCACCTTTGAATTGGGTTTTGCGAGTATACGACATGCAGTTAAAGCATTTTCACCTAATCGCGATATTGGGGACCTCGCAAGGCTGAGTCTTGAACTGGCCACCTTGCTATTTTAAGTTTATCTGATAAGGGCGCACAGACTGTTAATATGAATAAATCTAGAAAAAAAGTCAACAATACATTTAGAGGACACCGAGTTTAGTGTCAACCTAGGAGCCCCAAACACTGAACTTGTACAATGAGCATGAGCACTGAACACCAGCAGAAGATCTGAAACATACCAGGACACATTTTAAAAAGCAATCTGACAAAATAGGGTTACATTTAATGAGCATTACATCTAAAGTGCCAGAATAATGAAACTTCAAACATTTTAAAGGGTGGAAGGGGTTTTGTTTTCCAAAATGTGGTTAATTTAGTGGAAATGTCTCCTAATCATCTTCTGTTGAGGTCCAGTGGGTTGCTACTTTGAAGGTGGCACTGACTCTGATAGAGGAACTGCCAGAAACACTAACAGGTTTGACAATTTAATCTGAATTTCATCTATCTATCTATCTATCTATCTATCTATCTATCTATCTATCTATCTATCTATCTATCTATCTATCTATCTATCTATCTATCTATCTATCTATCTATCTATCTATCTATCTATCTATCTATCTATCTATCTATCCATCCATCCATCCATCCATCCATCCATCCATCCATCCATCCATCTATCTATCTATCTATCTATCTATCTATCTATCTATCTATCTATCTATCTATCTATCTATCTATCTATCTATCTATCTATCTATCTATCTATCTATCTATCTATCTATCTATCATATAGTGTCTTTCACTATCTGTCTGTTCCCTGTTTGACAGCTCCCAGGCTGATGAAATGGGGTCACTTTGCAATAAGTGCAAAGATAACAAGTCTAAAATAAGTATTATAATTGCCCTGGTTTAGTCAAGATTGCACTGAAATAGTAGAATATTTAATTTGTGATCTTGTTCACAATCTTATCTAATAGCAAATGGCCTTTTCCAAATACATTTACTTACAAAAGCAGCAATAAAGCAGGAAGCACGACCACTGGACTCGTCACGTAGCTCATCACTGTCCCAAACCATAAAGGGAAGTCAGCATCAATTGTTTCTGAAATGATATCATAAATCTTTTCTTGGCCACTGTAAAGCAAAGAAAGTTTCAGTTAAGCACGGGTGGTGTATCTAATACTATTTGGCATTTTTTTGAAGTACAGATCTTTAGCAGTGTTTCATAAGGGAAGAACTCATCCTCTTATCATCAAAACAAATATGGGTCAGACTTGTTGGGTACAAATTCCCTGCCCCACATCGCCACTACGGTTCACTTGAGTGCGCCCAATATAAATTCCGTGATCAGTCCTGACACACATACCACTGAAATCGTTGACCACGTGATTCTAGAATTTTGTATCCATGTGGCCCCGAACGTCCATGTGTGTCTTAACTGCACATACGTTAGATAAGAAAACAAACGCTCATTGGAGGAAGTGTTGTGTGAAGTGTCGCTACTCACACCTACACCATTCAGCATTAAAAGTACACAGCGATAGCCATGCGTCCACATATTCCTGGCTTAGTCACTAACATGAATTTCAAAAACCCCTAATTAGATGCATCGATCTCAGATAAATAATTCATAAATACCACTGATCATAACAAAAAAATGAAGGAAATCCATCTGAAAAGAAATATATGAAAGGTTAGTGCAACATTTAATTAATTCAAAGTTTATTTTACCTGAAAGGCCCGCATGTCAGCGATGGCCGGTATCTTGCAATAGCGACGATTGTTGGCAGCATACACAAAAACAGCATGAATAAAAGCATTGCAAGGTAGAATTGTTGGACCTAAAAAATAAAAAGGACATGAAATATTTATTATTTACTCCATCAGTTCAAAAAGCTGGCAAAATCTTTACAGAGTACTGAATTCCCATTTTGAAATATTGCCACGTTGTTCTTGGTGCCAAATGCAATCCAGCGTGTTGACTACGTTGTAATGCAATGCAGATGCATGTGGTGCATTTCCTCTTTGGCACATTTTTAATCGTATCAGAATGAAAAACATCTCAACCAAATACTTGATTGCTTTTCACTACGGCACACCATTTTTGTGTCAGTTTAAAATGAAATACAAAAGTGTTTTTCATTTTAATTCATGTCCACAGATCACCTGTCATAATTAAAACGCAAAGCAGACATATCGCATTTTGCTTAGTGGCTGCTCTGAGTGAATAGCATTTCAATTCAAGACCAGGCATTAATGGCACCAAAGCTGAATGTGGTCAAATAAAATGACCAATCAGCATCAAGGGGTGGGGCAAGGGGGGGGGGGGGTCGTCACAACGTGAGGTAAATCTGATGCTGTTGAGAATTTTTGATCAGGGATCAATCTGCCTTATTATTAGATTTAGTGCTCTTAGCCATGAAAAGTCTAGGCCTGAAGCCGCTTTAAAAAGACGCCATTTATTTTGTAAGGGAGGCCGCTTGCCTGCCTGTCTGTCCTTCCCACTTGCCTTGTTCTGAGTTTCTGTGAGTCAAGCTGTGAGCTGAGGTCACTCTGAGGAAGCAAACAGGCAGATTTTGTTTTGAGAATGCGGGTGCTGAGCTTCCTACTGAAAGAAGATGAAACAAAATGTGTGCAGGGCCTGTGTGAATATATACGCTGTTATTTGACATATAGATTTATTAGAGCTCTTCAATACTTTAGGCAATAAAATTAAAATACAAGGTACTTGTATACTAAACATTTAGTACACAAGTACCAAATATATTATGATATTAGTCGAGAGAGGACATGGAATATCATTATTATTTAAAATTTTCTCCTCGAGATAACAGACTAATTTTATCGAGATCCCAAGAAAACAAACTTTGTTTACTCGAGATAATAGAATAATTTTAATGAGATGTTGAGAAAATGAAAATTTGTTTTCTTGAGATAACGGAATAATGTTATTGCAATCTCGAGAAAGCAAAACTTAACCTTTGCTCCTGGCATCAGGCTCACTTAGATTGCGACACCTATACAGCTGAAGCCTTGCTAAACCATCTTCTTAAATGACGGACACTAACGTTACTATTTTCTATGGAAGCCGAGAGAGGACATGAAAAATCATTATTTTTTGAAATTGTCTCCTCGAGATAACAGACGAATTTTATCGAGATCTTGAGAAAACAAAACTTAACCTTTGCTCCTGGCATCAGGCTTTCTTAGATTGCGAAGTCTATACAACTGAAACCTTGCTAACCGTCTTTTTAAATTGTCTCCTCAAGATAACAGACTCATTTTATCGAGATCTTGAGAAAACGAACTTTGTTTTCTCGAGATAATGGAATAATTTTATTGAGATGTCGAGAAAACAAAAATTTGTTTTCTTGAGATAACGGAATAATTTTATCAAGATCTTGAGAAAACAAGCTTTGTTTTCTCAAGATTATGGAATAATTTTATTGAGATGTAGAGAAAACAAAAATTTGTTTTCTTGAGATAATGGAATAATTTTATTGAGATGTCGAGAAAATGTAAATTTGTTTTCTTGAGATAACGGAATAATTTTAGCGCGATCTCGACAAAACAAAACTTAACTTATGCTCCTGGCATCAGGCATGCTTAGATTGTGACACCTATACAACTGAAACCTTGCTAACCATCTTCTTAAATGACGGACACTAACGTTATTATTTTCTACAGAAGCCAAGCGAGGACATGCAATATCGTTATTTTTTTAAATTGTCTCCTCGAAATAAGAGACTAATTTTATCAAGATCTTGAGAAAACAAGCTTTGTTTTCTCAAGATTATGGAATAATTTTATTGAGATGTCGAGAAAACAAAAATTAGTTTTCTTGAGATAATGGAATAATTTTATTGAGATGTCGAGAAAATGTAAATTTGTTTTCTTGAGATAATGGAATAATTTTATCGCGCTCTCAACAAAACAAAACTTAACCTTTGCTCCTGGCATCAGGCTCACTTAGATTGCAACACTTATACAGCTGAAGCCTTGCTGTCTTCTTAAATGACGGACACTAACGTTACTATTTCCTACGGAAGCCGAGTGAGGATGTGCAATATCGTTATTTTTTTAAATTGTCTTCTTGAAATAACAGACTAATTTTATCGAGATCTTGAGAAAACAAACTTTGTTTTCTCGAGATACTGGAATAATTTTATTGAGATGTCGAGAAAATGAAAATTTGTTTTCTTGAGATAACGGAATTATTTTATCGAGATCTTGAGAAAACAAAACTTAACCTTTGCTCCTGGCATCAGGCTTGCTTAGATTGTGACGCCTATACAGCTGAAACTTTGCTAACAGTCTTCTTAAATGACGGACACTAACGTTACTATTTTCTACGGAAGCCGAGCGAGGACGTGCAATATTGTTATTTTTTTAAATTGTCTCATCGAAATAACAGACTAATTTTATCGACATCTTGAGAAAACAAAACTTAACTTTTGCTCCTGGTATCAAGCTCGCTTAGATTGCAACGCCTATACAGCTGAAACCTTGCTAACCATCTTCTTAAATGACAGACACTAACGTTATTATTTTCTAAACTAAGGCATAAACATATTTCAGCCTGTGTGAGCCCTTGATTGAACAAAGATGTGATGCCCTGATCGATACAGTTCTGCTCTTCTGCCATTTCAAACAGGATGTGGCTTCAATAAGCTAAACATTAAACATTAGATACAATTATTTCATAATTTCGAGAAAATACGATTGCTTTATCGCGATCTCGATAAAATTATTCCGTTATCTTGAGGAAACAATTTTAAAAAATAACAATATTGCACGTCCTCTTTTGGCTTCCATACTATAGGGGCTTAGAAGTTAGGATTTTTTTCCTGAACCTGTGCCCCCCGTGACGTAAGCAGTAGCTTGGCCTCTGTCAGACCACTGGGCAGCTGCGCGCCATGACTTAACAGCGCTGCAGCCATGGCCTCTTATATTAGCATGCACATTTATGTTTAATTTAACTAGCATTTAAGTTTATTTGTTAATGCTTCTTAATGATAATGACAAAAAGATACAATTTCATATATTAATTAGCTTAAAGAAGTGATTGTAAAGGTTTCTCTTTTTTCTTCTTTCTTTCTCTCAAGTATGAAGCACTGTGTCAAGGTTGGTTGCAGCTCGGCCCTTATCAGTGAAGCTGTGTGCTGCCGGTCACTGGGCACGGTCACCTATTATGTTAGCCTTAACCTAACGGGATGCTAGCGCAACAAGCAATCATTAGCTGAATTACTAATTAGGCACTCCAGTTTTCATATATGGGTCCTTCTGATCCCAACGTAATTGTTAAGAATTGATTAATTGAAAGGCCATCAATCTCTAAACAGCTCAGGATTAGGCTGTGAGAATGAAGGGAGGGGTAATCAGGTGATTCTCACCTCCAGGTGGCAAATATGTCCGGCCAGCCAAAGTAGTTGTTACGAGAAGATGGACAGGGAAGGAAATATTGTTATGAGAAGGTCTACTGGGAAGAAAATTATTATAAGGATGTCTACAGGGGCAAGAACATTGTTATGAGAAGGTCTGCAACACCAGGTGATTGGGAAAAGGTGCTGAGCAGGGACGACGTCATGAGAAACCCTGTACAGTAGATGTTGTGAAACTAGTGTGAGGATGGGGCATTTTGTGATAAGAACTGTCATATATTCGGGGCTCACCAAACACTTGGGGCTCACTTCATGAACTGAGACAGACTTTATGTGCTCTGTAATTGTTTTTTATGCTGTGCAATAAAGTCTAAATTCTGACTGCCTTTCTCACGTTTTCTCCACAACAATGCCACTCAGAGGATGGATTAACCAGACTGTCGGCATGTGGCATATTCAACAGCTACACCCTTCTCCCATACTATTAACCGATTCTGGGATTTTTTTGGGGGTCCTCCTCATACGCATATCAAGCGACATCTATTTTCATCACATACCAATGAGGAAGCTGATTGGTTACCTTTGTTAGGGCCACTCACTGATTTTAAATAGCTGAAGTTGTGCAGAACAGGAGGCTGACCTGGAAGCTCTGAAGACCTGCTGATGGGGAACATTGCATGTCAACACCGCCCAGCTCCTCAGGTACATGAGGCCGATCAGCTTGAGGACATTGAATGCAGGCAGACAGGGTGAAAAGAAGGCCCCCATCCTATGTGTAAAGACAGAGGATCAAGACAGATTTGGTTATTTTGAATTTCAATTTCCAGGCTGTCATGGCCTTGAAGAACAACAGAAGGTTCTCTTTGGATAGTGAAATCCATATATGATGATGGATTTTGAAGCTAACATCGTATAGCATATTTGATGACAAAATGTGAACTTTATGTTTAATCTGGAAGGAACATCATAACTATGGTGAGAACTGAATTTTATATTAATCTGACCTTTATTTGTATTTCACATTTTGCAATTAAACCACTAATAAGGCACTTTATATTACTGAATCAGGATTCTTCAGTTGCAAGCTGGTATTAACTTAATGACCACTGTGGAAGGAAATAAGCCACAATATTTTCATTTAAGCAAAAGGAGGTCTTAAATAGCATTAATGCTGATCCATTACTTTACATGACAAACCCGAATACCCTGTTAACACCGTCTGCACTCTTTAGAGCTTGAAAATCTTCCCCCAACTCTTGTCATCAATCTTAAACTGCTTAGTTCGTACCAAACAAGAATTAGGTCTTATCTGGTGATCCTTCGTTAGCAGACATTTATCAGCTTTATTGCTCACAGAGATTATTAATTGTCTTATCAGTAACAGCCTGTCCTTAAACTCCAAGATACTCCATTAACTGAAACGGGACATGAGTCACATTACCTTCACAAAAACACTAAGGATCTCCTCCTGTGGAAATATTATATAAGTATGATATACTTAAAAGGCACCTATAAAGATACAGTACCCATAAAGATAAAAAAATAGTATGAAACTATATAACATACATTGTTAAACTATTTAACATACATAAGTATTGATAAACAACAAAATATATTTTTCTAGTGATAGAATTTAAAGATAACAGAGCAGAATGCAAACCCTAAATAGACGCACACAGATTGAGTGTACTGTATATTCTTCCACTCCATACAGTCCAGTAGAAAATAAAGATCTAAGAGCCTCAAGAAATAGTTAAGGGGTATGCATAATGTGTTATTGAATAAATACAAAAAACAAAAGGTAATCACATTTTTCTTACATACCAAATCATTCCTTGGTTGTAGATTAAGTGGAGGACATTTTCAGCAATTTTGAATTCTCCATATTCAGGCTGCAGAGAAACGAAAAATAAAGTAACAAAGGTGAAGCAGATTAGTGATCCCCAAGAAAAGATGGAATCATTAATGGAATCGGTCATCCACAATGCGAAACTTCATTTCTCAGTTTCATAAATTTTAAGAGTACGGTGATAGACTAGAATTACATTAACACTTAAGTACTAGGGTGTTGTACTGTGTTCGCCATTATGAATGTAGAGAAAAGCCAAGCAAAATGACACCTTTTATTTGCTAACTAAAAAGATTACAATATGCAAGCTTTCAAGGCAACTCAGGCCCCTTCTTTAGGCAAGATATAAAATAAAATAATTAGCTAATTAAAGGTGTCATTTTGCTTGGCTTTTCTCTACATTAACAATTTAATAATATATTAACAGCCAAGAATTACTCTAACAGCCAAGAATGACGTAAACACTTTAAAATACATTAACAATCAAGAATTACGTTAACATTTAATAATACATTAATAGCCAAAAATTACGTTAACAGCCTAGAATTACATTAACAGCCAAGAATCATGTCAACATTTAAGAATATATTAATAGCCAAGAATTATGTTAAAAGCCTAGAATGACGTTAATATCTAATATTACTTTAACAGCCAAGAATTACGTTAACAGCCTAGAATTACATTAACATTTAATAATATATTAACAACAAAGAATAACATTAACAGCCTGGAATGACGTCAACATTTAAGAATACATTAATAGCCAAGAATTACGTTAAAAACCAAGAATTACGTTAAGAGCCTAGAATCACATCAACATTTAATAATACATTAACAGCCAAGAATTATGTTAACAACCTAGAATGACGTTAATATTTAATATTACGTTAACAGCCAAGAATTACGTTAACAGCCCAGAATGATGTTAATATTTAATATTACGTTAACAGTCTAGAATGATATCAACATCTGAGAATACATTAATAGCCAAGAATTACATTAACAGCCCAGAATGACGTTAATATTTAATATTACGTTAACAGCAAAGAATTACATTAACAGCCAAGAATGATGTCAACATCTGAGGATACATTAATAGCCAAGAATTATGTTAACAGCAAAGAATTACCTTAAGAGCCTAGAATGACGTTAATATTTAATATTATATTTACAGCAAAGAATTACATTAACAGCCAAGAATGATGTCAACATCTGAGAATACATTAATAGCCAAGAATTACATTAACAGCCCAGAATGACGTTAATATTTAATATTACGTTAACAGCAAAGAATTACATTAACAGCCAAGAATGATGTCAACATCTGAGGATACATTAATAGCCAAGAATTATGTTAACAGCAAAGAATTACCTTAAGAGCCTAGAATGACGTTAATATTTAATATTATATTTACAGCAAAGAATTACATTAACAGCCAAGAATGATGTCAACATCTGAGAATACATTAATAGCCAAGAATTCACATTAACAGCCCAGAATGACGTTAATATTTAATATTACGTTAACAGCCAAGAATTACGTTAACAGCCAAGAATGATGTTAATATTTAATATTACGTTAACAGTCTAGAATGATGTCAACATCTGAGAATACATTAATAGCCAAGAATTACGTTACCAGCCCAGAATGACGTTAATATTTAATATTACGTTAACAGCCAAGAATTACGTTAACAGCCTAGAATGACATCAACATTTAATGATTCATGAACAGCCAAGAATTATGTTAACAGCAAAGAATTTACTTTAAGAGCCTAGAATGGCGTTAATATTTAATATTACGTTAACAGCCAAAAATTATGTTAACAGCCTAAAATTACATTAGCATAATATATTAACAACCAAGAATTACATTAACAGCCTAGAATGACATCAACATCTGAGAATACATTAATAGCCAAGAATTATGTTAATAGCCCAGAATGACATTAATATTTAATGTTACGTTAACAGCCAAGAATTACATTAACAGCCAAGAATGATGTCAACATCTGAGAATACATTAATAGCAAAGAATTACATTAACTGCTCATAATGACGTTAATATTCAATATTAATAGCCAAGAATTACATTAACAACAAAGAATTACCTTAAGATACTAGAATGACGTTAACATTTAAAATTACGTTAAGACCCAAGAATACGTTAACAGACAAAAATATTTTCAATCCTTTCATTCATTTTTAGGTATGTTCACATATAATGAACAAAGCGTCTATTGCAATCGTCACGTCTGTCAGTCTGCCCGCTTGAAACTCGGCTTCCCGTGGACCCGTTCTGTTGAAATGTGGTTCACTAATTGTTCAAGAAAATTTGCTGAGACAATTCAATTTTCATTGAGATATCTCAAACAGATCACACTGTACAAAGTTTAGAAATTTCAAAGTCTGCCACTGAAAAGCATTGGCAAATTTACGAACTTGTCTATCTTAAAACAGGGAAACGTTCAACTACGAATTGCTTAACTGTTTCAATTTTCCTTGGGAGTGTTTACTTCATTTTGCATATCTTGTAGCTTTTCCTCTTTTATTCGTCTGTGAATGACCTCGGATCCCACGTACAAGGTACTCAAGACTCCAGAGAAAATGGACATAGAGAAACACACGCACACAAAAAGTTACCTATCCAGAAAATAATGGAAGAGGAAAGAAACTCTGCAAGCACCGCTCAATAAGCATAGACTGAACTAACATTATGTTACAGAATAAACTACCTCATGGATGAATTTTCTGCATTATTATTATTGTCAAGAACAACCTGCAGCAATAAGGTGTTTGAACTAACCTGTGCGTCCTCACAGGTGGCGCAGTGGTAGTGCTGCTGCTTTGCAGTAAGGAAACTGTGGAAGATTGTGGGTTCACTTCCCGGTTCCTCTCTGTGTGGATAGCGCTTTGAGTACTGAGAAAAGCGCTATATAAATGTAATGAATTATTATTAATTAATCAAACATGAAGGTGCAGCTCCTTAAAGTGATATTAAGAAGGGATGAGGTCAGAACTGTGGTTTAGTTACGAATAGAAGATCAGAGCTGAAACCTATAGAAGTGTTTTGTAAGCCATGACAGAACATATGATACTGTGTGCTTGATACGCACCAAATTTAGACAGAAAAAAAGTGTGCTAAATAATGAGACCACTTCCATTGATACCTGCTGAGTTTCCCCAAATTAAGAAAACAAGTGTTAGATGTTGAATTTTGGATGAACAATTTCTACTAACTTGTATAACCACACATACTTACAAATTTGCTTTCAAGATCCCAGCACCAGCAGTCACTCAGGTAACGAACGAAAAGTCCACGGAAAAAATCGATGAGCAGGATGCTGGCCACGGTGAAAATCATGTCTATGATGGAAAGCTTCAGCATTTCCTGCCATAAAAAGAAGAATATAAAATATATATATAAAATGAGTTTTACATAAAAAATGAGGTATGTTCCAGGAGATATAGCATATCTGGAAATTACCATTCTGTAGGTCCCGTCAGGTCAGGTAGGGGAGCATACAGCAGGTTGCTGCACCCACCACACAACAAAACAGCTTGGGATCCCAGTTGCCAACCCCCCAGGTAGACACGCGGTCCAGTGTCCCACCCTCCGGAAATGACCAACTATCTACCGCAGCCAGGTGTTATGTGAGTGTCCCCTTGGCCTGGTCCAGCTACTTGGGTCCTCAACAATGATGGTCCTGTGAGCTGGATCACTCTCGGGGAATTGCACCACATGGCCGTAGTGCCGTAACTGACGCTCCCTCACCATGTAGATCATGTGCCTCATTCGGGACTCCATGAGCAACACAAAGTCAAACCAGCGGTACATAAGGATTCTCTGAAGAGACACAGTTACTGAAGGAGTCCAGTCTTTGTCTTAGGTGTCCATGTCTCGCATCCATTTAGCAAAACAGGAAACACCAGGACTTGGACCTTCGTCCTTTTGCAGAGATATCGGGAGCACCACACTCCCCTTTCCAGTGACCTCATGACTTTTCCATGCTTTCCGAGTCTGTCTACTGACTTCGTAGGAAGTGTCACCAGAGACATGAATGTCACTGCAGAGGTAAGTAACCCACTTGACGATGTCGACAAAATTAATCAAGTCATCCATATATGTCCATTCATACGCCGATCAGCCCCAACATTAAAATCATCTGCCTAATATTGTGTAGGCCCCCCTCATGCCATCAAAACAGCTCTGGACTCCACAAGACCACTGAAGATGTCCTCTGTCACCCAGTCATTAGCAGCAGATCCTTTAAGTCCTCTAAGTTGTAAGGTTGGGCCTCCATGGACCGGACTTGTTTTTCCAGCACTTCCCACAGGTACTCAATGGGACTGAGATCTGGAGAATATGGAGACCAAGTCCTAGAACTCCTGGTCCTGTTCCTCAAACCATTCCTGAACATTTTCTGTAGTGTGGCAGGACGCATTATCCTGCTGAAAGAAGCCACTGCCCATCAGGGAATACTGTTGCCATGAAGGGGTCTACATGGTCTGCAACAATATTTAGGTAGAGGGTACGTGTTATAGTAACATTACTAAATATATCAATAGATCATAATATGTTCAGAATTCTGCTGCTCGTTGACTTACACACTCTGAAAAATCTGCTCACATCACTCCTGTCCTCTATAAATTGCATTGCATTGGTTACCAGTTTCTTCAAGAATCAAATATAAAAATTATTCTCATCACCTTTAAAGCCCTTCATGGTTTAGCCCCTCATTATTTGTCTGAGCTGCTGCTTCCTTACAGTCTGGCCCGTGCATTAAGATCTTCGGACGCTAACTTAAAATACAGGTTGGTAACTATGGGTGGCAGAACTTTCAGTGTGATGGCTCCTAAAATTTGAAGTGCTCCTCCTCTCAGCCTTCATGAGGAAAAATCTATCATTCATTTCAAACTCCTGTTAAAAACACATCTTTTCAGTGAGTAGTATTCATTTTCTTGTATGTGATTTCTATTGTTTTGTTAATGTGTTTATTGAATTGTAAAGTGTCCTTGAGTGTATGAAAGGTGCTACAAAAATAAAACTTATTATTATTTTTATTATTACTATTATACCATCCACATGAATGCCAGGACCCAAGATTTCTTAGCAGAACATTACCCAGACCATCACACTTCTTCCAACGGCTCACCTTCTTCCCATAGTGCAGCCATCTTTTCCCCAGGTAAACAAGGACAGGATCTAATAGAAAATGTGATTCATCAGAGCAGGTCACCTTCTTCCATTGCTCCATGGTCCAGTTCTGACACTCATGTATCCATTGTAGGCGCTTTCGGTGGTGGACAGGGGTCATCATGGGCACTTCTGACTGTTCTGCAGCTCCATAGCAAGCTGTGATGCACTGTGTGTTCTGACACCTTTCTCTCTTGGCCAGCATGAAGTGTGTTCAGCAACTTGTGTTCCAGTAGCTCTTCTGTGTGATCAGACCAGACAGGCTAGTCTTCACTCCTCATGAGCACTGGGCACCCATGACCCTCTCTCCAGTTCACTGCTTATCCTTCCTTGGACCACTTTTGGTAGGTACTAATTACTACAAGATCTGCCATTTTGGAGATGGTCTGACTCAGTCACATAGCCATCACAATATGTTCTGTGTAAAAGTCATTCAGATCCAACGATTGCTTTGTGTTCCAGTAGCTCTACTATGTGATCAGACCAGACGGGATAGCCTTCACTCCTCATGGGCATCAATGGGCACTGGGCGCCCATGACCCTCTCTCCAGTTCACTGCTTATCCTTCCTTGGACTACTTTTGGCAGGTACTAATTACTACAAGACCTGCCATTTTGGAGATGCTCTGACCAAGTCACCTAGCCATCACAATATGTCCCGTGTAAAAGTCGTTCAGATCCAACGATTGCTTTGTGTTCCAGTAGCTCTTCTGTGTGATCAGACCAGACGGGCTAGCCTTCACTCCTCATGAGCATCAATGAACACTGGGCACCCATGACCCTCTCTCCAGTTCACTGCTTATCCTTCCTTGGACCACTTTTGGTAGGTACTAATTACTACAAGACCTGCCATTTTGGAGATTCTCTGACCCAGTCACCTAGCCATCACAATATGTCCCAAGTAAAAGTCGCACAGATCCAACGATTGCCCATTTTCAAACTTCCAACACATCACCTACAAGAACTGACTGTTCACTTGCTGCCTAAGGCATCCCCACCCCTTGATTCCGGTGTCACTGGCATGAGATCATCAATGTGATTCATGTCACCTTTCTGTGCTTTTAATGTTGGGGTTAATGGTTGTGTATTTAATTTCTCTTCCCATATCTGCATTGGTCCCTCCAACAGTCCTCATTTTATTCCTCAGACCTGCATTTTAGGTTGATTGGCACTGGTTAATTTGCCCTCATGTGTGTGCGGGTGTCTGATTGCCCTGCGAAGGTCTGATTGCCCCTCCTTTTTGCGCTGTGATTACTGGCATAGGCTCCAGCTGCCCTGGATAAGCAAGTTAGTAAGACAGGTGGATAGATATTATTATCATAATTTATTTATGTCATAAACCAGCAATGTTTCGCAAACACAAGATGGGCCGTCTATTGTGAAGAAACTTTTGTATTTTTCTAAAAACAGAACGAATATTATCAAGAATGTTCTGTCGTACAGAACCAGAAATGACAAGTCCCACTAGGCATTGACTGTTGTTAATTTCAGAAACAAGAAAATGCAACTAAGTGCGATAAATAAGTACATGGAATTGAGTCTGCTGCTATAAACCGTTAACAGAGAGCCTCAGAAGGATGAAAATATTACATTTCTTTCAATTAAAAAATGAAAAATGCATCCATGACTCTCCCTTTTTATTATAAGAAGGCCTTGAAATGTCAGCGTCAGATGTGGCATTAAATGGGGTCTGGCTGTCAGAGCTTTGATTCACTGGAGACTGAAATGTTGCTGCTTCATTAACTAAATATCAATAAAGCGTTCAATCGATAACCCCTGTTATGACATCATGTGAAAAATGACAGGGAAATAATAATACATTTTCACGTCAATGCTGTCGGCATATGAACGCGCCCTCCCTTTGCAATTATTCTCGTCAGAGCGGTGCAAGTGCAAACACAAATGATTTATAACGTCGAGGTGCGGAGAAGAACCTAATTTACATTTTGTTGTTCTGTTACACCAATCGGGGAAAAACATGCAGAGAACTGGAGTGTGCCCAGCATTTTGAATTTAGGAGGATACAATGATGAGTGATGTGGTAAAATGCATTTAGGGTCCATGGCAGTGCAGGAGTTTTTTGATTTTTTAATAATAATAATTTTTAATAATAAATAATTTTTTAATTAAACAGTGCCCTTCAGCTCCAGGTGGGTATAGATGAACGTGGAAGCTGGGGCAAGCAGCCCCGAGGTGATAATGAGGGAATTGGCGGAGCCCGTATTCACGTGCAGACACGTAGGGTTCAGCTGATTTCCTCTTTAGAACTCTGGGGTTCATAATCAGGGCACCAGCGCCACACTGAGTTACAGAAGGAGGCCTGAATAGGAAGACGAGAGATTGAGAGACAGAAGGACGAAAAAGAAAAGGGTTGGAGGTTAAAGGAAAGAAAGAAGAGTAGATACAGTGGGTAGAGGCGACAAGCAGTTGGGAAGTTGCTCCAGGTGGCGCGAGCGGACAACGCTCAAGGAACAGGGTCACTCAAGCTAAGCGCTCAAGGACTAGAAGTGACCAGCTGCCTCGACCGACTCCCCTTGAATGGCAAGAAGAGAAGGGAGGCAGGGCTCAAGGGGTCACCCGCTGAATGCCAAGGGATAGTGGTGAGGACTGGGTGAGCACAGAGCTTGCTGGTGCTGAACGGGGGAGATGTTGGATTTTGAGGGATCCATATGTTTTTACGTAATAGATCAGTGTCTCAAACTCCGGTCCTGGGGGGCCGCAGTGACTGCAGGTTTTCATTCTTACCCTTTTCTTAATTAGTGACCTGTTTTTGCTGCTATTGATCTTCTTTTGCATTCATTGAAATTGACTCGCTCTTGAAGACTGAGACCCCTTCATTGTTTCTTATTCCTTAATTAGCAGCCAAACAATAATGAGATACCAAATGAGCCAAAACATGAGCAGCAAACTGTGACCATCATGTATCTGAAAATAATGAAAGATGAAGGTCTGAGGAATGTCGATCTTCTCAGGTCATCAAAACATTTTAAGCGGTGCTCTTAGAAAAGAGAATATGAACAATTTCAGAAATGTTTACCATTGCACAAGGAGAGCAGCAACAAGCCATGGAATTAAAGAATGGGTTTAATTAACGACAAGACTCGGCACCTCATTAAGCAACTGGTTGGAGTGAAATTGGTTTGAGTTTGAGGCCCTGACTTAGTTGGTCTTCTGTTGACTCACTCACTTCACATTTCATTTCTATTTGGTCTTCTTGATTAGGTTCACTTAAGGAAAGGAAATTTTGAAAAACAAGTCGATTAAAATGAAAGAAAAAGGAGTTAATTAGCAGCAAAAACTGGTCACCAATTAAGAAAAAGGTTAGAATGAAAACCTGCAGCCACTGGGGCCCTCCAGGACCGGAGTTTGAGACCACTGTAACAGATCCTGACTGTGTTTTAACTTTGGACATTTTTAACATTGGATTATTTGTTAGTATTTTAACCTCTACTTGAACACTGCTTTTTATTATTTATTTATTTTTTGAAAGATCTGCATTTTGTTTTTTGAAATACTTTGCTTGAATAAAAAGCAGAGAACTCTTTCACACCACCCTTGCTGTGCTATGTGTCTCGTTGCCCTGTCCATCCTCGACTTACGTCTACCGATGTCCCGAGTTTAAGATGTCCCGCCAACCTTAGGGCATCACGAATAAATACCGTAAACTGATATAGACAATTTGGTTTTGCATCTTATTTTGTTTTTTGACTCTAAATTCTGGCTTTAGTTTTAACAGAAAATCATTTGACTACAGGACCCCTCCAAACAGACCCCTATAGACTAATTAAAAACTGGGACGTGAGCGTCAGTAGGATTTGCACCCTAGGAACCAAGTTACCTGAACTATTCTCTAACATTTCAATAATTATTGACCGCTCTGTTGCAGATCTTTCTGATCATAAAATAAGTCATTACGATAGCAATCGACGAGAAGAATTCATCATGAATTGCAGAATTATGGTATTTGAGGGTTCCTCTAGAGCGCCTCTTTCTCTCGCACGATTTGGCTCAAAAAGTAAATCAGCATATCGTCCTCTCATAACAGGCTTCAGTTTTGAGTGTGGTATTATTCCATCCAGCCGTTTAAGCTCTAGACTGTAGAGAGGCACACACCCATCATTGAGATATCGATGCTTTCATTATCAGGGGACCCTAAAATGTCACGATCCGTCAAAATCTGGAGGTCAAAATTTTTGATGAATCTAAAGCTTTCGCTCCTACCCCATAGACGATAGGTTATGGTGGGGACGGCGCAAGGCAAAAATGGTAACTCATTCATTCTGTCAAAATGTTGCGCCAATGGAGCAGTCCATCTGTAAAATTCAAGCACAAACTGTAAAGCCTTCCACATCCTGATCGATTACCTCCCTACTTTATTTAATTCCCAGCCTTTTTAATTTATACGACCACCCGCCTTAATGCAACCACCCTGCTTTATCTGAACTCTTTATAATGAAGCCATCGTAATTCTCACCTCCATCTTTCATAAGGTTATCTCCCACTATCTTTTACAGCTCTACACGTCTTTAGGCAACCATCCATTTTAACCTGCATTGCCCCCTCAGCCTCTCTGAATTCTATCCACTACCCTTCCATCTTTATTGTCACCTTGAGTACTGAGAAAAGCGCTATATAAATGTAATGAATTATTATTATTATTATTATTACCTCCACCCATCTCTCGTGATGACCCCATTTTAATTTGTATGATGGCACATAATGTCTAGCAATAAGACTGAACAGCTTGTTTTCACCTGCCCGACATACGTCTCCCAGCACTGGTCCTGCTCTCGTCTTTGCACATTTAAACCCGTCTTGTTGACAGTTAAAACAGACATTAATTTCGTTTGGTTTTCTTCCAGTCCTAATCCAGGGCTGAGCGTCTGATTCTTCTTATCCAGGATATCAGGAACAATGGTGGACAGGTTCTGCTCCACTGGGAAAGCGATGGTGGCCTGAAAAGTGGTGGCATCGATCACAGTGGCTGCACTCATTGTCCCATTCTACAAATTAAAACAATAGGAAGTTAAAGATCATTACTAATTATTATTAGAAGATAAATTTGTTATTTTTTAAGTTGAAGGTACAGTATTTCTTAACAAACATGGTATCTATGCATTCACCACGTGAAATTGTGTCCCATTTTCCATTTTCTATACATTTTTAAACATATCTTGCTTGTACTGGTGCTTTACAATGGAGGAAATGGGACATGGAGTAGCATCGGATAATAAAAGCCAAAAAGTTACAGAATACGTTCTCTTCGAATTTCGATAAAAGAAAACACACTCCATTTAAGTTTCCTACGCATGTTTGTGACAATGAAAGGGATCTGGAAATAATAATTTTATTGCGAAATTCATGGTACTGTTTTTCTCAAGATAAGGATACGTTTTGTATTCGCTCGTGTGAATTCACACACACACATAAATACAGAAGTACATCAAAACAAAACCAACCACACGGCACAAACAGCTTACTGTGATTTGGTCTTTCGAGAGGAAACCATTTGACAGTTTTCTTTTAAGTCAAATAACTTTGACTTGAAAAATACCAAACTTATCCTTTAAGTCAATGTAAATGGTTGCATCTGGTCTGTTTTTATTATAGGTTTGATTAGTGGGATGCTGTTGTAATGTTCTGGTTTTTGAAAATAAAATACAAAAAAGAAACAACTCCTACAAACTCAATGACCTACTGCTTGGGGTCTCTTTCTGACTGGCATCAACAGCCAGCAGCAGAGATGCTGTGGTGGCCCCACCTCCTGGGGTTCCACCCACAAACCACAAGCAAAGGACATCACTTTAACTCTTTTAGGGCGGATGTCGACTTTTGTCGACAGGAAGCGTTGAAGGCGGATGTCGACAAAAGTCGACATCCAGGGATAGAGGGCGACAATCAGCTGTTAATGGCGACAAAACTCATTGTCATGTCACAGGCATTCCCTCTGTGCTTGGAGGAATGCTAGACTCGTTGACTCAGCAAATGATCCTTGTGTGTGCGTGAGTTGCAAAATGTAAACAAAGACAACATGGCATCAACATCTCACGAGGGAGCGAAGCGAGTTGAGAAAAGAAAATACTCGGCAGATGACATTTTGCGCATTATCGCGGAGTCGGACTCTGATTTTTCAGAGTCGGATCTCATAGACAGTGATCAGGAGATTGAGGAAGAGATTGAGGAGATGGCATCAGCCGATCGGAGACCAGCCGGTCGGCTGGCAGCTGAGCGCATTTGCGCTGCCGGTACACCTACGGCAAGGTTCGCATGGGAGGAATACCCAGAAATTGATCCATGGGAGCCGATCTGGCTACCTGACTTCACAAGAAGGTACGGCTTGCTGCTGGACACGACAGATCACCAGCTGTTGAACTACTTCAGGCTGCTCTCTCCTGATGCTGCTTTTCAGCTACTGTCAGACGAGACAAACAGGTAGGCAGAGAAATTTTTTGAATCGCGGGCTGCGGTTGCATCGCATTCTCGTTTTTCAAAGTGGAAACCCACAACAAAAGATGATATGAATTGTGCTGTGGCATTACAAATAGAAATGGGACAGAACTGGTGATATAACTTCAGGGAGCATTGGTCCAAACGTGCTTTGTCCCCTGGTGGCTTTGGACAGGTTATTCAGCGTGGAGATAGGTACATGCTGCTGCAAGGTTTTATTCACTTCTGTAATAAACAGAAGCAAATCCCATGGGGTAAGCCAGGCTATAATGCCATACATAAAGTTCATAAAGTTTCAGAAGATGAAAAGAGGTGACAATCCGGTTTTCATTGTGGGCAGAGGCATGGCACAATGGCAAATGGGTGACTTGTCTCTCAACAGTACACACTAACAATATATGTGAGAAAGTGCAGCAACAGACAATTGAAAAGTAGGCACCAAAGCAACACATATTGTAAGGAGTGCAATGTGGCAATGACTGAAATTGGCTGCTTTGAGCGAGATCAGACTTTGCTGTGTAAAATGTATGTGATATGTATGTGAAATCATAGAGTATGCAGGCTCATACAACATGCAAGACAGTAACATTTGTCAAAAGTAAATATTTTTTGTTGATTTGATATGTTAAACAATTGCTTTGTGTTCTTTTTTAAAAAATGTTAGTTTTTGGAAAAATATTCATCCCTGTTAAGATAAGAAACAAAAAAAAAAATTAGCCCTAAAAGAGTTAAAGAGACACTACATAATTAACAAATAATAAACACGCATAACAGGGACAATATAAAAACATGAGAAATAATAATTGAATATTCACAAAAACAGTACCAAAATGGAAAATAAATGCAAGCCAAGGGAAGAAACCCCTAGATGTGATACAACAAGGTGGCTCGGGGCAGTGATACCCTTATAGATAACACCCAAGATGGAGAACTCATGAATTCTTCAAAGGTTTAAATAAAAATGAAAGAAGAGACCCACCAAGTCCGAAGTTAGGCACTAAACATCCGACGATAATTCAAGGGGTGCCCTTCATTTAAACACGTGCACTTGGTGAAGTCAATCTTGGCTCCGATTCCCTCACGTAAAGGACTTGGTGATCACTGAAAACTCCAACTGCAGCAGAGCAAACAGGAGGTACTTACGGCTAAACTCATTGTGTTCACTTTATCCAGCAGGGCGATGATCAAGCTGTAAAGATTTCCCAAGTAAAGGACGAGGACCCTGTTAAAATTCAACAGAGTCATCAGACATAATTCAAAAATATCGTCAAAAAAAATCTGAGCATTAAAATCCTTGACCTCTGAAACCCCTTAAACGATAATTGTCATTATTTGTACTGTGGAGGTCAATGAAAGGGTCTGTAAAAATTTGAAACAAAATGCAGATCGTGGGAATTTCATCTGAAGATCAGTTTCAGAGGTGAAATATTTCCATAGGAGTTAAAGTAGGAAAGCAAAAGTGTTGTGAAAAAGTATTTGCCCCCATCTGATTGACTTAAGAACATAAGAGGATTGACAAACGAAGAAGCTCATTTGGTTAGTTGTGGTGAAGGTTGAGATTGCATCTGCTTTGAGGAACTTGAACTGCCAAATTAAAGATGGTACTGATAAGGGTCTCATTGCACATCAGCACAACAGAACCATTCTCCTGAAGACTTCCCAGTTTCCAACCTTTATGCCTTATTACCAGGATTCTGGTTTTCTCCCACATCCACAAGACACACAACTGGTTGACTGGTAAATTCTTAAGGATGGTGCACCTTACCTTGCCAGCTGGAAACGCAGAGTCGTTCTTGGATGGTACATCTCCAGCTGTGCAATGAGCTCAAAGGCAGACGGTGCGATCATTGTAATCAGTGACACCACCACGCTGACCTAACAGAGCAGGGAAAGAGTCGACATTAGAAGGCACCCCTCAGATTTCATGTTGGACACCTCAATGATGAGCACGAGAGCAGCAGGCACAGGCCATTGTAACCAACCTCTTGCCTCGTAGTTTATTCTTGTTTCTTGTAAAAATATGTGCTATGATGGCATGCTGAGACTGGCATCCCGGCTGGAGCAGAACTGGGACCCTTACGTGGCGGGGATGCCGATAGCAAAGAGGAACAGTCAAGACAATTTATTCAGGACATTGTCTCCTCCAGTACCTTAGGTGGCACCCCTCCTGGACTCCAGTACCGCTATGGAGTCCCACAGGAGATATCAGGGACTACAGTTCTTGTGGGCAGCTCTTTCGGGTCCCGTGGATGCTGCCAGGGGGCACTGAGGTGATTTACGAACCCTACTTCACCGGGCTCCAGACGTGTTCAGAAGTATTACAGAGCCACAGTTTTGGGACACCAGAAGTGTTCCCGGGTTTTATATAAAAGGATTAACCTCCTTCATCCGCGCAGAGTTGGGAGGAAGAAGACAAAACTTGCTGGAGGAGCAGAGGAGAGACAACAGTGTTGCAGAGAGTGGTATGACAAACACTTACCTGTAAGAGTTTCACACAAAAAACACAATTTCGTTCAAGGGGAATTTGTGTCCGAACTTCTGTGTCGGGAGTTTGGGGAGCTGCAGTGCTCCCTGGTGGTCACAATGCACGTATCTACATAACTGAGGACCAAATTGATATTCAGGTATATGGAGTCAAAGTCTGAATAGATAAAGTCAAATCTTAAATATCCAAATTCTGAATAAAGAAAATCAAATTCCTAAGGTATAAAGTGAAATTCAATATGAATAGAGCTAGTGAGTTCTGAATATATAAAATTTGGAATTGAACGTATGAAGCCAGACTTGGGATAAAAAAAGTGAACATGTAATGTCACATCTGAAACATGAGGGTAAATCCAAAAGTAAAGGCAATTTGAAAATTACGCGGTCACTGCAACGGTCCCGGGATGCAAACAATGGCCTCCTTACGGCCCACTGTGCAGTCCGCATTTGATTTTGCAGTTTTGGTAATGGGATAAAGGGATAGTTTAAAGTTCCTCACCTCATTTTTTTCCCACAAAGATAATTCCAGCTTTACTTTCTCAAGGTCCTGGGATCGCTCAACAACAAAGTAGATGATATAAATACTTCCAGCAAGAGAGAGGAGCACCAGAATGTTTGCAAGAATCCGCAAGCTTATCATCACTGCTCTGGAAAAGGAAGGAAATATCCGGAATTTGAATGAGTGACTGCATTGGCATTCATGATCCAACTGAAGTTGAAGTTTGGATTTTTTTATGTTTATTTCTTAATGTATTAAATTTAAAAAAGAAATATTAACTGTTAAAGTTATTGTGGCCAAATTTCTAACAGTTTCTCCTCCCCTTTTTGTTAATAGACCAGAAACTGTGAATGTACAAAATGGTAAGAACACTCTGGACACGTGTTTCTCAACCCTTTTGACCCACTTTTTTCCATGTTGTAGAAAAGAGTAACAATAAAATAATAAAATAAAGCATGATAATAAAAAACATGATACAGCTTAAGGATAAAACCTACAGACTTTTGTCTTTCTTTTTTTCTTGCTCTTCTACGATGGCTTCCTATGATAGAAAAGAGAAAAAACAAAACTTATTAAATAACAGCAACCAACAACATGACACATTCAGTTATACAGAACCAAAAAAAAGAGAGAGAAAGAGCATGAGAAATGGGCCGCCGGGGTTTAGATCTCGTCGTTTCTAATTTCATCGTCCACTCTTCTTCCTTGAGTTTTTAGTTGTTAATAAAATGCTGTTTTGCAGGGCTTTGTTTTTTCTTGGCATTTGTTCTACATGGAGTGATGGTTCAAGAGAGACCCAGTAATCCTCACTGGATTTATACAGCAGCACACAAAATAAAACAAAATGTGATCATTTATGTGTCCTGTAATAGATAGATAGATAGATAGATAGATAGATAGATAGATAGATAGATAGATAGATAGATAGATAGATAGATAGATAGATAGATAGATAGATAGATAGATAGATAGATAGATAGATAGATAGATAGATAGTGTAGTAGGCAAGATTAAACTGTCGATAGATAGATAGATAGATAGATAGATAGATAGATAGATAGATAGATAGATAGATAGATAGATAGATAGATAGATAGATAGATAGATAGATAGATAGATAGATAGATAGATAGATAGATAGATAGAACCTGACCGCTCCTGGCAGACTCAATACTCAAGACAACAGAATCCGTACTCCTCATTTTAGCAAGTAAACATAATAACACATATAATATAATATAATATAATATAATATAATATAATATAATATAATATAATATAATATAATAGACATTAAGCCAGTTACAATAACGGGCGCTAGAACAGTAGTCCATAAACATTAGTAGGAACAGTCTATATTAAATGACAAGGGACCTTTTACCTCATTAAATTTTTTCCGTAAAATGCCTGTAATTTTCTCTGACAGTAATACTGGCTCTGCTGTCCGTAATATGCGTTTAATTTTCTGTCACAACGGTGGGCAATCAGCAGATTCTCCCCAGCAACTGATGTAATGTGTGCGAAAATAAATCTACTTTTACTTTACACTTTACCAGGCCAAACTTCTTAATCGCAAATCTGACATCCTCAGAGTGAACACTTGCACAACAATGGGGAAAGCTGGTCTCCGCGTCTCAGTACCCGATTGGCTTTTTCGTGTTTTCTGTTTTAGGTCTTACCTCATTTACCGAAATCCGGTTGGATCTGCCGCGTGACATTTTATAGGTCCCGCCCTCTCTGTCTTGTGTGATGCGTCAGGCGGCCTTTGAAGCAGCGTACTGTGCCCCGCGCATGCACACTTCACCAGAAGACACACACACATGGACACTGGACGCACACAGGGGTTTTATTAAAGAGGATATAAGATGGCATTGTAGCACTGCTGCCTTACCTAAAGGAGAGCAGGGTTTGCTTGCTGGGTTCTTCCTGTGTTCATGTGGGTTTCCTTGCACAGTCCAAAGACATGCAGGTCAGGTGAGTTGTCATTGCTAAAGCATATGGCTCTGGTGTGTGTGTGTGTGTGTATGTGTGTGTGTGCGGGTGTGTGTGTGTGTAGTAGAAAAAAACAAAAGTACAATCTTGTGTGTTTTCTTATTTCTGTGTGAATTTCTGCGTGTGTCTTTGAGGTGTAACTATGATTTTCGGTATCTGTTGTGTCCTGAACAAGTTACCACAGGACCAAAGAGATAACCAAGATTGAATACATTTTTGAAAATTCACAGTTTAAATAAGAAGCTACTCTTTAGTGGAGTGTGAGCGCACCAACGATTTCTAGTATATTAAATATTTTGGGATAATATTCAGATATAGGTGTGTTGTAAGAATATACCAAGTGTCTGTATATTGAACGGTGTAACCAGAGATGCTTCCTGACTGTGCTTGGTAAATGAACCTGATTTACTGAAGACCCCTTTGTCGTTTCTGCCAGTCTCGTCGTGATGCAGTGAGCTGCACAAGGCAGGGGCCATCAGGGTTGACATACTAAAGGACTCCCATCTCAATTTCTTGGTTTGTTTTCATTAATTTGTGACTACTTTTTATTTCCATAGCATTTTCCCTAACACCCTGTGATGGGATGGTACTGTACTCTAGCCATGGTGTTGTCCCGGCCTCGCGCCCAATGACTGCTGGGTTAGGCTCCAGTTACCCTCCCCTGGAGATGCAGGTTATGAAACTGGCTGGCTGAATGCGTAATGTAACATCACCTTTTACCCTGGAGAGCTTTGGCTCCTGTATCTCTGAATCTGATTAAACAAATTCAGCAGGTTTGAGAATGTAACATTATATTTATTTGAAAATGATTGTTTTCTACTTCAATGATATAAAACAATAAAATAAAAGCACCTCTCATGCTGTTCAGAAAAAATATATCTGTGTCGACTGAAGAAATAAAATCCTTTGAGTAAACGGCTAATGCAAGAGGATTGAATTAGAAGATATGGCTGTCTAATAGGATTTAGTTGTACTCGGCGTGGGTGGATGAGTCCATTATATCATGTGAGTATTGGCAGATTCAAGGGTCCGGTGGATCAGATACCATTTTATCGGTAAACCTGCTCAAGGATTTAGATTAGCATTAATTAATAGCCATCTCTCTGGGGAAATCAGTGACAGTGAGTGGAAAGTACGCAGCAGTGGCTGGCAGACTGCTGCTGAATTAACACTTCATGATGGCAGAAAAATTAAATCCAAGGGTGGAAGTTCGCTTGTTAATGATAAAGGCCGCTCACCCTGATATTGTTGACGATGGCAGCCGCTTTACTCTCGGCAGCCTCGGGGTTGCCAATCAGGTAATCCCAGGCACAAAACACCCTCCAGCAGAAAGTGTAGTTTTCATCCGAGGCGCTGGCAAAACTCAACTGCGAGTTCTTGGCCATCCTGTCAAAAGAAAGAAGAAGGAACAAACTTGAAAAAGCAACATACTGTATGTCGGAAAGCAAACAATCGACTTAAAGGACCGCGGCATTAGGTGGAAGTTCTTCTTTTCGGCGAATTTCTCGTTTTAATTCCCATAGGAACGCAAAATGAAAAAAAAGTGATGTGAACAGTGCCGTGCGGTGAGGTTCATGGCTGGTGACTCCTTCAGAGTGAGATTTACAAATATATGAACCCCAAAGAGGAGCTTATTCACTAATCAACTGGCAGCCTGCACTTTGACTACTGGTTATGTTTCATATCTCATCAGCATTTCTTTACACCACGGGTCTCCAACACGTCGCTCGTGAGCTACCGGTAGCTCGCCAAAGGGTTAATGAATCCTATGTAAATGTTAAAACTTGATTAGTCAAATTAGGGGTGGGCGATCTTTCTAAAAGAAATCCTTTTAACACAAAATCACGATCCACAATCTGAATTGCAATCTATCTTTTCAATGTGGCAGAGACTTAAGAGAATATCCAGGCTCAAACTCATCAAGACCTAAGTAACACTTTATTTTAAATATCAAACAAAGTTGAATTCAATTGTTCTCTCATTCGCTAGCCATTAATGTACACGCCCCGAAACTGACGAGTGAGTGAGGAAGGCCCCGCCCCCCTCTTCTTGGCCTGCTGAGTGGATCTCGGATAAATCGGCACCGCAAGTGAACTATGATACATAGCGAAATGAGAGAATGTTCCAGCAAATTATAGAAAAAAACCCGATCTAGATCCGTGAAGTAGTTCTCTCGTGAAAAGCGGACAGAAAGACAGAGAGACATTGGATTTTATATATTATATATTAGTAAATGTCCTGCAGTGGGTTGGTACCTTGCCCGGGATTGGTTCCTGCCTTGTGTCCTGTGTTGGCTGGGATTGGCTCCAGCAGACCCCTGTGACCCTGTGTTCGGATTCAGCGGGTTGGAAAATGGATGGATGGATGGATATATTAGTAAACCTTCAAAATAATGTGCAGTTAAAGTCTCAACAGCATTCTCAGCATTTCTGGAACTTAGTCAGTGCAGGATTTACGTATAAGCTACACAAGCTATAGCTTTCTTGGGGGCCCCCAAAACAAATTGTCCGAGTGAGCAATTGTCATATATACTTAAATATACTACAGCATTATTTGTCCCAATCAGGCCCGGCCTTAGGCATAGGCGAAGTAGGCGACCGCCTAGGGCCCCGGCGTCCGGGGGGCCCCGGATCGTCTCCTTGGTCTAATTTTCACGCATTTCACAGAGCTTCCAGGGGGGCTCCGCCCCCCTCAGGGGGCCCCTGGACCCCCCTTTCGCCTAGGGCCCCATAATACCTAAGACCGGGCCTGAGCTTAGTAGAGCCAGATAACTATAAGAATCTTCACCAAGCAGCTCTGAAAATGTCTGCTTTGTTTGGGTCTCCATACCTCTGTGAGTCTGACATGAATGTCATGAACTCAAAGTTCAGAACATGAGTGACAGACGAACATTGAAGTGACTCCATAAGAGTGACCCTAAGGGGCTCCACACCACCACACACCTCAGTGCCAGTCATCTGACTAACTAAACAACACATCACACATGACACTGGACCTGTGAATAAAGTGACACGGTGACATGTGACAAATGAAGACGTCATATCTGTGTATTTGGAATTGTATTGTTTTGTTTTGACAGCATTCATTTTTTAATTCAATGGTGTGAGATACACTAGAAAATGCATACAGACATACAAAATGCACTTGCAGGTGAACTCAATATTTTGTGTGATGTTTTAATTTAAAATGTCAGTTGTGGACAACCGACATTTTGTAAATGTTCAGGCAAAACAAGCGTCTTCAGTTTGTTTGCGTAGAAATAAGCTATGAGAATAAACGTTAGAAAACAGGAGGAGCTCTCGGCCATTTTCATTTTGTAACAGTAGCTCTCAGGGGGATAAAAAGGTTGGAGACCCCTGCTTTACACACACACACAGGTATAAGGTTCATATTTGGCTAAGAAAGAGCGTTACATTTATACCGGCAGGAGAGAGCGGGGAGAGCGCATTTGCTCCTCACCCTCCGTGTGTTCTAAATTTGCCGTTGCAAATCAAACCAAATCAATACAGAAGGTAAGTATAGAGAGGTGTACAAAAAGACGGATTTCAATTTGATCTTAATTGAAATATTTAGTTGTTTTTAAAAGCTTTTAATTCTGATGCTTTAATCATTTTTAATACAGACTGTTCAACAAAAGGATAACAAGAAAAAAACAAAGAATATTTTATTTAAGGTCAAAATTTAGTCTTTAAATATTGGATTGCTTTTAATTCTTAGTCTGATCCCATTTTTTATAAAATTGAAAACCGTTTATGGTCTTACCTTAAATTGTAAATGAAGTCCATGCGCCTATCCTTCACAAAAATCTCCGTCACTTTCTTGTAAAAGTCCTCCTTATTTTCCTTTAGGTTTGTCTTAATCTTCCATTTTGGCAGTCGGTGGTAACAAAAAATAAAAATAAACGGACCGCTGCAGTGCACTTGACTTTCTGATATCGCTGACTTAGTGGCGCCTCTGCGTAGAAGAACAGCAGCAATGAGCGCCTGTTAGGCTCACATGCGCCTCCATTCAGGACGGCACGGTACTGTCTGCCTCACTCACCTTGTGCCTTTTCATTGCGGTTTTGTGTCCGATTAGACTGAGTATGTCACACACATTCATTAAAGATATTAGAAAGTCAGGGTGTTTAATAAACGTGTCTGCACACATTATATTGGCGACATACAGAGAGACAGCAACAGGCAGGCGCCAACTGCATGCATTAACCCCGTGTGTGAGGGACAGCCCAGTCCGAGGTGAGGTGAGGCTCGTCGTTGCCGCACCTCACGTTTCTCCCCTGTGTTTAAAAAGGAAATGCGCAAATTCAGCGATTTTGACTATAAAAATGATTACAATTATTGGAATCCTACAGAAAACAAATTTATAGCACAGCGCAGTGGAGACATTTATTTTATGTTATCATTATTATTATTTTTTGTACTTTTCATGATGACAGGTGACGCTCTGCCTCACCTGCCTCCCCTGACCACACGTCCCTGGATCTGAATATCTTGTTGGGTTCTCCTAGACAGCAGCGAGATCCGAAATAAATAAAAATAGAGACATTTTCTTTTGTCTCGTGCTTTTCTCGAGGAAAAAAATACCCACAAGGGTCTCCTCTTGACCTCCAGGGGAGACCTCAGCGATGTCACACAATGGACTCAGATTCTCCAAGTTAGTGCTCTGATATCTTTTACTGCGTCTGAAAGATCTAAGCCAATCACAAGGCCTGCAGGGCCTAAGAAAAGCCTGAAATACGACAGTCCTCAAAACCCATTTTCATGGTCTCCCCCGGGCACATAGGAGGCAGCTCAAAGGACCAAAAGAAGGTAATTCCATGCCAAGCCAGGGGGTGGTGGGGTACAGTAATCCTTCCTCTTTTATTCTTGCAGACCAAATATGGGAAATTTTTGCCTGGACAAGACAACATCACTTCTTGTTTCCGACCCAGATGACGTCACTTCCTGTTCTGACCCTGATGACGTCACTTCCAGTTCTGGGACCCTGATGACGTCACTTCTGGTTCTAGGTCCCAATGACATCACGTCCGGTTCATGGGTTGATGACATCACTTCCGGCCCCGGGCCCCAATGACATTACTTCCGTCAACCTGCCTTAAAAGCTAGACGACGTCCGATTGTAAACTCAGGTCTGTTTTGGACTCAAGCTGTACACATTTGTACAGCCTTATTCAAGTATACGGGTGGCTGCTCCAAACCTTTTTTCTTGTGTCAAGGTGTGCCTTTTTCACACCGTCTCTCAAGCACACAAGGCCTGGAGCCAATTAACTCTGAGGGCCTTCCTGCAATCCATATCAAGATATGGCCTACAAAAAACACAGCATCTTTCCAGACACCAGAAGCTAATTTTAGCAATAAAAACTCAAGCAAGGAAATGGAGGACGGTCCCGATGTCAGAAGGACTGTGCCTACCACATCCCCCTGGGGCCCTGATGCATCCTGAGGAAACTGTTTGGAATGGGGTCATTCCCAAATAACCTAAACCCTACGTTTAGGACGTAGGAGAAAATCCAGGATACCACAAAATGCCACACAAACATGGAGAAGATCATACAGAATCCACACAATCATCAAGTGGGTCCAGGAATCGAATCCTAGGATGCAAGGTCCATGTGACAGCATGGCTATCTACCACAGTACCATGTGAAGAAATATGGAGCTAAAGAAGCACGAGAGCAATGGTTAATAGCAATGCCGGCTGCTTGTTCTGGTGCATTAGTTGTTATTAAATAGCTCCACTTATGGTATGTCTGGATGAAACAGGAACAGAAAAATCAATTGTATTTTGCAGCTTTTTAGCAGAAGGATGAACCACAATAAAAGGTGAGTTGTCATAATTGCAAAGTTGAGCTGTTGCGAGCGTCACCGAGGACAGATGGGCACCCCATCAGAATGACGCCATGACTTCGGGACAACATGGAAGGTACCAGGGGATGCATGAGCAGAAGCCAGAGGCCAGGAGCAGTTCCGTTCTCCCATACATTAGGGTAGCAGTGATCCATTGGAGACGTCCCAGCTTGGACACCCACAGGGGTCTGGAAGTGCCGCCCTGTTGACATTCCCTGGGGGGGCTGTCAGGAGGGGCCTACCCTGGTCGTCAAACAACCCAGAAGTACTCTCTACAAGTCATGCCAGATCACCACAAGCCATTCTGAGTCTAACATAAAAGGGGCCCGCTGCCCCCGAATTGGGATTCAGCGGGCACCACCCAAACAAAGAGTCATTGTTTTGTATGATTATCGGCCGTACTTTATTGGATTGGTGTTTGGTGGATTAAAAAAATCAATTATTTGAACTCATGACGGTGTTGGACATTATTTGGTCTGGAGTTTGTGGCTCGGTGACACCACCTACTGGTTACATTATATATATTGTGGTGGACTGCCGGCTTTCGATTCTGGTTCTCCCCCCCAGGCCGCCAGGAGGAGCTCTCCCAACAGCATGAACGTCCCCCGAGTTCCAGCAGGGCCTCATGGACTATGTAGTTTTTATACGCAGCCCTGCTGGATACCTTGGGGGCCACCAGGAGTCGCTGTAGGAGGACTCGGAGGCTCTTATGTGCCCTATAACCCGGGAGTACGTCATGGTCACGTGACAGGAAGATACAATGTGCTCCCAGGTTGAAGAAAAGGACTGTTTACCCTGACCCAGAAGGGATAAGGAACTGTGGACGGATTGGACAGGAACACCTCCGGGTCAGGGTGTATAAAAGGATGATGGGAAATCCCAGACGTTGAGCTGAGCAGGGTGGAAGGGTGGCAACGTGTCTGGGAGTGGAGGATTGGTTATTGTTTATTGATTATTGTGATTTATTATTGAGTATTGTGGAGAGGAGGGTGCTTTGTGCACTTATTTATAATAATAAATATTATATTTGGACTTTTACCTGGTGTCTGACGTCTAGTCTGAGGGTTCAAGGGGTCACGGAGACCTTAATCTATCACAATATATATATATATATATATATTTATATATATATTGCCTGTAAAAGTCTTTTAAGTGGAGATACACTTGTCTCAAAGGAATGGACAAAATGAATTTTTTAAGATTCATAAATATCATGCAGTCCTGATGGACTCCTGGTTCTCATCCACTAACGCAGGGATTGCCTCCATGATTGGGACAAAGGATTATTTAAACGGTACATAAACCGAAGAGACATTTCCATTGAACATGTTGGATTAATGTAATTTCGTTTTTAATATGATGCAGCTAATAAGGCGCTCGCAGTTCGTAATAACGCCAATAATTCTGTCTCCATGTGGCCCTCTGGGAATGCGTCTAATTAAATAAAATGACCTCAACTGTAACTTAGCAATAAGGCCAGCCCTGAATCGGACAAGGGTAACTCAATAAAAACTGTAAATACGCGAGTCAATGAATGCTTCAAAAAGTGATTCTTTTACTTAATGATTTAGTAATTATTATTTAATAACCAGATAGATCAAAGGGAAGTCCCAAGAGTAGATGATCTGACTGGGAATGCAATAAACTGAATTAGATGTGATGGGTTTTAGATGTTTAAAAAATAAATAAATAAATAATGTCCTTGAAAGCTCTCAAGGGAGTCTTCATAGGTAGATATGGCAGTGTGAAAAAGTACATGCACCCCAATGGCTTTTTCAAAATGTTTGAACAGGCAAACGTTAGATCTTCATGCCAACAGGGCCTTCACTCTAAAAAAAGAAACTTGCCCGAACGCTTCTTCAGAGCATTCCCAAAAGACCCGTCCACGTGAAGGTTCCAGAAAAAAACTTTTATTTATGTAACGGGTTCCATACAGCAGATAACCATTAACAGTCCTTCCTAAAGGATGGACCCGGGGGAGAAAACATGGACAGGACATTATCTCTAATGGAGTCCTAAATGGCAGCAGTGCCTCGGATTCCCACAGGGCTTCATGGGAGTTGGAGTTCATTTTGGGTTCTGTGGCTGCCACCAGGGGGTGCTACAGGGATTGTGGAGACCTAATTTGTCAAACTTCAACCTCATCCAGAAGTACTTCTGGACCACACTAATGGGCTGCCTGGGAAGATCTCCTGGGTACAGGATAACAGAAGCCTGATGCCCCGGGACAAAGCTTGTTGGAATAAAAAGTGGAGGCACAAGGAGAGATAGAGACAGAGACGGAGAGAAGAAGAGAAAGGCATTTCAGATGTGCTCGCTTTTATTATTGTGCTTCTTTGTGCTTGTTGGTACTGTACTGTGCTGTGGAAAACAAGGGAAAAACGTTTCCCACTGAAATAAAGCCTGGGTGTGTTGCTGGGCTTGTAACTTGTGTCGGTCTGTGTCAGAAATAGGGATGTGTGTCACCTTGACCTGCAGGCACTGTTTGCATGAAGATCTCCTGTTAGGCTGTTCAAATATGTGGAAAAAGTCAACCATTTTCTTGGGGTGTACTTACCTTTTCTGCTAGACTGTAGACAGATTGATAAGACACTCTGTAAAGTTAGATAGATAGATAGATAGATAGATAGATAGATAGATAGATAGATAGATAGATAGATAGATAGATAGATAGATAGATAGATAGATAGATAGATAGATAGATAGATAGATAGATAGATAGATAGATAGATAGATAGATAGTGTGGTGTGTGGCCAGCTAAATATTCCGGCCCTCACCCCCAGGCCGCCAGATGGAGCTCTCCCAACAGCGTGGACGTTCCCTGAATTCCAGCAGGGCCTCATGGACTTTGTAGTTTATATGCACAGCCCTGCTGGATACCTTGGGGACCACCAGGAGTCGCTGTGGGGAGACTGCCGGACTCTTACTTGCCCTATAACCCGGAGGTGCGTCATGATCACGTGACAAGAGTAAACGACGTGCTTCCGGGTTGAAGAAAGGAGTTTTTTATCCGACCCGGAAGTGTTCATGATCACATGGACAGAAGGGAGAAACACTTCTGGGTCAAGGGGTATAAAGGACTAGTGGGTACGCCCAGACATTGAGCTGAGCTGGGAGGAAGGGTGGCAAAGTGTCTGGGAGTGTGGAGGATTGATTATTGATTGTTTATTATTGAGTATTGTGGAGAGGAGGGTGCTTTGTGCATAGTATTGTCCAAATAAATATAATTATTGGACTTTTACCTGGTGTCTGGAGTCGAGTCTGAGGGTTCAAGGGGTCACGGAGACCTCAAACTATCACAATAGATAGATAGATAGATAGATAGATAGATAGATAGATAGATAGATAGATAGATAGATAGATAGATAGATAGATAGATAGATAGATAGATAGATAGATAGATAGATAGATAGTGTAGTAGGCAAAATTAAAATGTTGATAGATTAACAAGAAAGGCATTAGATAGATAGATAGATAGATAGATAGATAGATAGATAGATAGATAGATAGATAGATAGATAGATAGATAGATAGATAGACAGATAGATAGATAGATAGATAGATAGATAGATAGATAGATAGATAGATAGATAGATAGATAGATAGATAGATAGATAGATAGATAGATGTGAAAAGCACTATATAATAGATAGATATTTTTTGAAATTTCAAAATAACATAAGCTTATTTCTTACTTACCTCCTCAGCAGAATAATAAAACTGCTGGCAAAAACCGCCATTCCAACTAGAAAGTATGCCAGAGGCAGACGGTAGCCAGCCTTGCCAATCTTTCTGTCTCTTCCATAGTAGCCATAAAACAAGACGGAATACTGAAGGTAGCCCTGCAAAAAGAAGAAAAACAACATGAGAATCACCGTTGTGAGACAGCTGGCCTGTCAGAAATTAAAGCCAGTACAGAGCGATAACGAAGCGATTCTCTGCAAATCTGCAGGGTGCAGTATTAACAAAGTAGTAAAAAAAACAAACAAAAAAAACATGGCAGCCTTGCCCCGAGTGACCAGATGGTGTCCAGGTCCTGTGCTGAAGAGAGATGCTCCTTTGGAATGGTCTTGCTGGCTGTGGTTCCAAACGGCGCGCCTGCCAGCAGCTAATAAAAAAGAAGAAAATGTGCAACATGAATGTTATGGCTGAACAGACGTTGGGGGGGGGGGGGGGGGGGGTTGCTTTACAGAGGTAACTGCAGTCAGCATCCTGACACTTTCATCTCTAACTGTGGGGTCTTTTGACAGCATTGAAAGCGCTCATCTAAACTAAAGTGCTTGGTCTAGTAGATTGCATGAACTTCACTAAACATAATAAACTAATAAACAAGCTAACTATTGGACATTTTGCATGCCCTTCCTGGTTCAAAGTTAAAAATATTGGGGACTGGGAGACTGGAAACATTTGTAATAAATGTTGTGGTGTTATAAATCACTCTGGGTCAATTACTGGGTTTCTGTAAATTAGGATAAAATAAGAATTCATGAGAAGGTCGTTGTTAGGATGTTTTCCCTTACTTTTGGCCGATTTACCCCCAGAAGGAATGTCTTCACCCTGACTTCTGTTTATTTTTTCTTTCTTATTGTTAGTTTTGCATTATTATCTCTCATGCTGTTACGTAATTGCTTTTAATGCTAAATATTGTTAAACTGTTATACATTGCACATACCAGGGTAAATCAAAAAGTGCAGGCAATTTGGAAATTACACGGTAACTGCAATGGATGCGAGCCGACTCCATACAACAGGTTTGCAATGGCTTATGGGTAGTTTGAACATGCACCGTTCAGCGCTCGTCTAGTTGAATCCAACAGTCAATCAAACATGGACGCTCCACCATTGTTGAACAATGCACCATAGTAAGATTTCTGTGATCAGAGGGAAGGAAACCTGCTGAAACTCCCAGAAGGACGTTGGCTCGTGTAGATCAGTGAGGCATTTGGGTGAACTTTATGCCAACCTAAACTGCCCCGTCACACCTAATCGGAAGATCTTGTCATCCGAAAATGAAAATGTCAAAAGGGTGAATATCAAGGATAGCGAGGATTAAAGTTACAAACTCGTCTGGAGATTCAAGAGGCAAAGATCCTGAGCGATTTTGGATTTAGACCTGGAATGACTTCATATAACGAGAAATTGTTCGATTACTTTAATGTGAGTTGTCTGAACTGTTAGATCTCGTAGCGAGTTACAGCAAGTTCAGGAAATCTGTGGAATCGAGAGTTACAGCAAGTTCAGGAAATCTGTGGAATCAGCCAACACTTGTCACACATGCGCGTCACGGGGTCATCTTCCAGGTTCCTCCCATTTATGCAATACCACCGTGAGTCTGAGAGGGGGTACTGCCGCCAACTGTGTTATCTTCTTTTGCCTCCACAGGACACTGTAAGGACAACTGACTCCGCCCCAAACCATATAAGCCCATACTTAAGAAGGAGCCGGAAAGACGAATACTTTCGAGCCACAACAAGAAGTCTTGATAGACTGCACTTCTATCTTAGAACACAAGACGGCGACATTTCGCTTTTTAATTGTGCCATCCAGTGCAATTTTTTTTTGCCTAGAAGTAAACAGGGACAGCCAGATCGGTGTCCTAACATTAATGGTTGTTACCCACCCATTTTTTATTACCTCAGAGGACCACACACCTCTCATTTCAAACGGTACTTTAATCCTGGATGGGTTTCATCAGACGGAGTGGATAAAGCAGGATTTTTGTGAATGTGCAATGGTGGAAAAAGTGGAGCAGAGCAGCATTACAACTAAAACATGTGATCGAGACATTGAAATGCAGATTAAATTTATCCACGTCTCTGCCCAGGGAAATACGTTACATCATCCTGGCAGACTCAAAACACAGAAACGATTCACTCTGTACTAATGTCTTAATGCCCCAAGTACCCCCAAGTCATCATGCATCATGGCTTGTGCAGATCCATCGCTGATATCCAAATGAGCAGCAACAACGGAAAACATAATCTGTCGGTCTTCGCCGGGTCAATGTGAGGCTTGTACGTGCGCCACTTTGATCGATGAACAGGTGGAACTTCGTCGGCTACATTTGTTCATCATGCTTTAAATCTTTCTGCCCATTCATAAACTTTCCGATGAGTCCTGCAGCTTTTACTTCTGCACTGAGCCAACATTCTGGGGTGAATTTCAGCAGCTTCACTCCATCTGCCCTACATTGGTGCAATCCTATAGCTGACTAAACTAAACTAACAGCAGAGCGCTGCACTGTGTGCGGTCAAACTACCCATAAGGCATTGTGAACCTACCCATAAGGCATTGAACATCTCCTGCTTATCTGTTCCAATATGTTGAAAATGTCAACAGCTTAGATGAGGTGTATTTACTTTGTCACATGACTACAGAGTGGCAGGGTCACCTGACACCCCAGCATGGACACAAAAACACAAAATATTTTAGATCAATGCCCCCTAGGAAGGAAACAAGCTTTCTTCTCCCAACAACCCAACAAATCCCATCTATCTGTGGACTAAACCGTTGGACTCACCTCTGGCAGTATAACAAATGCTCCCGTCATGATAGTTAGTACAATGTTGATTCCGAAAAGCCACCTTAAGAAAATGAAGTACGAGGCAACTCCGGAGCCAAAATGACCTTCAGGAATGAATGAATAAGACGTAATTAGTGAGGGGGAAATCGACCTGACTCGCTAAAACAAGAGGGTAGCCGTTAAAGTGGCAGAAATACAGTATCTCCTGCTGTTAACGTCACAGTCCTCGAGGCGTCAGGGGCCGGGATGCACAAAGCTGGGCAGGCCGCTTAACTTGATTTACTCCGCTGAAAGAGCAATTGTTTCGAAGCCATTCCTTTCAGCGTAATGATTTTTCCTTTTAAAGCCAATTCACAATGAAGTACACGTCATTCATTTAAAGGCAAGCAGGGCATTCTTTACTATTAAGCTGAAGAACAATTTGCTAATGTACTCGATATTTACCAACGGGCTTCTGTTCCAAAAAACGGATCAATGCAATCAAGCGCACCCACGCGTATGTTTTGTATGATTTTTTTAATTGCTGTTATTTTTCTTTTGCCAACTCCAAAAAGTCGCCTTGAGCCTTTGGCTTCAGACTCTACTCTGTCCGACTGGGGTCTGTGATATGATTGAGATTTTCTTTTATTTTTGCCTTTACTAACACGGTTGAGGTGTAAATAGGGGGTTTGCTGCCATTCACTGTTTAATTTTTGGATTTATATTTTATTAATTTGATTTATTCTTCATTTGTTTTAGTTTTGGGCTTTATATTTCTATTATATATCTATCTCTCTCTCTCTCTCTCTCTCTATATATATATATATATATATATATATATATATATATATATATATATAAAATCCATCTGTCTGTCTGAATGTCTGCCTGCTTTTCACGAGAGAACTACTTAACGGATTTAGATTGGGTGTGTTTTTTCTAGAATTTGCTTGAACATTCTGGTTGATTTTGCGACTTCTCTCATCGTACTATCATAGTTCCCCTGCGGCACCGATTTATTTGCGCAAATCCGAGAGAGACTCAGCGGGCCAAGTGGAGGGGCGCGGGGCCCTCCTCACTCACTCACTCACTCACTCACCAACCTCGGGTGCATCTTACCTCTGCTAAGTCAGCAAACAAGAGAACTACTTAACGGATTTAGATTGGGTTTCTTTTTTCTATAATTTGCTTGAACATTCCGGTTGATTTTGCGACTTTTCTCATCGCGCTAAGAATCATAGTTCGCTTACAAGACTGATATATCCACGCTAATCCGAGACAGAGGCTGCGGGTCGAGAGGAGAGGGAAGAGTGACATCAGGAGTGGGGAGCCATGCTGGGCCCTCCTCATTGTCCTGTTTCACAACTACACAGGCGGAGTATATATATAAAATTCAACGTCTGTTTGTATGTCTGTCTACTTTTCACGAGAGAACTACTTAACGGATTTAGATCATTTTTTTTTTGTATAATTTGCTTGAACATTCCGGTTGATTTTGCGACTTTTCTCATTGCGCTAAGAATCATAGTTCGCTTGCAGGAGCGACATATTTGCACTAATCTGAGACAAAGGCTGCGGGCTGAGGGGAGGAGGAAGCATGACATCAAGAGTGGGGAGCCATGCTGGGCCCTCCTCATTGTCCTGTTTCACAACTACACAGGCCGAGTATATATATAAAATGCAACGTCTGTTTGTATGTCTGTCCACTTTTTACGAGAGAACTACTTAATTAATTTAGATTGGGTTTCCTTTTTCTAGAATTTGCTTGAACATTCCAGTTGATTTTGCGACTTCTCTCATCATGCTAAGAATCATAGTTCGCTTACAGGAGTGATATATTCGCGCTAATCCGAGACAGAGGCTGTGGGCTGAGGGGAGAAGGAAGAGTGACATCAGGAGTGGGGAGCCAGGCTGGATCCTCCTCGTTGTCCTGTTTCACAACTACGCAGGTGGAGCCATGGGGGACGGCTAGTACTGTATATAAAATCCAACGTCTGTTTGTATGTCTGTCCAAATTTTCACGAGAGAACTACTTAACGGATTTAGATCGTTTTTTTTTTTCTTTAATTTGCTTGAACATTCCGGTTGATATTGCGACTTCTCTCATCGCGCTAAGAATCATAGTTTGCTTGTGGCACCGATTTATTTGCGCGAATCTGAGAGAGACGCAGAGGGCCAAGTGGAGGGGGGGTAGGGCCCTCCTGACTCACTCACTCACTCGCCAACCTCAGGGTGCATCTTACCTCAAACAAGAGAACTACTTAACAGATTTAGATTGGGTTTCATTTTTCTATAATTTGCTTGAACATTCCGGTTGATTTTGCGACTTCCCTCATCGCACTAAGAATCATAGTTCGCTTACAGGAGTGATATATTTGTGCTAATCTGAGACAGAGGCTGCGGGCCGAGGGGAGGAGGAAGCGTGACGTCAGGAGTGGGGAGCCGGGCTGGGCCCTCCTCACTGTCCTGTTTCACAACTACATGGGCGGAGTATACTGTGTATATAAAATCCAATGTCTGTTTATATGTCTGTCCACTTTTTACGAGAGAACTACTTAACGGATTTAGATCGTTTTTTTTTTTATGATTTGCTTGAACATTCCGGTTGATTTTGCGATTTATCTCATTGCACTAATCATCATAGTTCCCTTGTGGCACCAATTTATTTGCGCGAATCCAAGAGAGATGCAGTGGGCCAAGTGGAGGGGGGCAGGGCCCTCCTGACTCACTCACTCACTCACTCACCAGCCTCGGGGCGCATCTTACCTTCGCTAAGTCAGCGAACAACAGAACTACTTAACGGATTTAGATTGGGTTTCTTTTTTCTATAATTTGCTTGAACATTCCAGTTGATTTTGCGACTTCTCTCATCGCGCTAAGAATCATAGCTCGCTTACAGGAGTGATATATTCACGCTAATCTGAGACAGAATCTGCGGGCCGAGGGGAGAGGGAAGAGTGACGTCAGGAGTCGGAAGCCGGGCTGGGCCCTCTTCACTGTCCTGTTTCACTACTACACGGGCGGAGTATATATATAAAATCCAAAATCTTTTTATATGTCTGTCCACTTTTTACGAGAGAACTACTTAACGGATTTAGATTGTTTTTTTTTCTATGATTTGCTTGAACATTCCGGTTGATTTTGCGATTTATCTCATTGTGCTATCATAGTTTGCTTATTCGCGTGAATCCGTGAGAGAGAAGCTGCAGGCAGAGGGGAGGGGGGTCAGGGCCCTCCTCACTCACATGCCAGCCTCTCTGTTAGAGTCGCTCTACCTCTCGCCATGTGTTGGAGTGTATTACCTTGCCTCCGCTTAGCTAGCGATACCTGCTTGTTCAGCAGACATTATCATCTACAGATTGTTAACATTTGACGTTTTTCATGGAAAGATTAGAGCTACTTGTGTTTGAGGGTACCTGCTGATTGCCAGAAATATCACGGCCATGTGCTCTTCTCCCCACGCGGTGGACGCTCTCCTGTCAGAGCTGAACACGATCAGATACAGTGCCAACGTTTGACGCCGGAGCGTACCCACCTTCCGCTTGGCCAGAATTACATTTTTTTTAATTGGTTTTTAAAATTTGTCCTGTTTCATGACTATGTGGGCGGAGCCGCAGGGAACAGCTAGTATATCATATTATTATTTATGATTGTATTCCTAATTGTAATATTATAATTATTTCTATCATTATTTAGATAGATAGATAGATAGATAGATAGATAGATAGATAGATAGATAGATAGATAGATAGATAGATAGATAGATAGATAGATAGATATTTTATTAATGCCAATGGGAAATTCACAATTTATAATATATTATAAATGCATATTATATTTATAAAACTTTAATAAAGTTTATGGCTTTATATTTCTATTCTTACAAGCTGCCATTTTGTGAACTTTTGTTCTTGGTTGTAACAAAAACTACATAGAGCGGTAAAATCTAAACACGTTAAACAGCGTGCATGGATGTGTATTTATGTTTGTCTGCGTCTGTGCTGTCATGTTGCATTTTTCTTTTTATCAATGTGTAAATATACCATGAAGGACAGATAGGTATGATATCAAGATGAGAAAATGGTGGTGCAGGTATATAAAAGATGGGCCAGTGGGAGCCAGAGGGCAGGAGCAGTTCCATTCCCCCCATACGACAGGTGGCAGTAGTCTCAGTTTTGGACACACCTACAAGGGTACACAGGAGTCCAGAAGTGAAGCCTTGTTGGAGTCCCTGAGTGCCATTAGAGGGTGCTGCCAGAGGAGTACCTCTCTGGCTTCCACGTGACCCGCAGGTGCTTCCAAGAGGACACACACAATGGCACCAGAAGCACGGAGGAATCAAAGTTGGGAAGCAGCGGGTGACGCTCAACAGGAGGAGCGGAAGGAGAGAACGAAATGAACGAAAATTCACTTGCTTTATAATTGTGGCACTTGGTGGGATATTTGTGTAATAAAATACTTTACTTGAGTGCAGGACTATGTTGGGTGAAATTGTGCCTGAGGTTTGATGCTGAGTAGCTCCCCCTTGTGGTCACAAATGCAAGTTAAGAATTAATGGGATGGCAAACCACTGAATTTGGACTTTTCAGGCCACCGTAGGAAGGCTGTACTAGAAGCGACATTTAAAGGTGGAGGTTGAAGTCTGCCATTCCTGGTAGACTGGCAATGCATAGGCTCATTGCACCATGGTGGGCAAAGAAGTGCCCCATACTAAGTCTTTTCGGCCCACTGCTATCAGGAAATTTAATGCTTCCTCCTGACATACTCTTTAAATCCATTTTGAAATTTATGCACAATATACATTTATTTATGTACTTATCCGTTTGCTTCCCTTTATGGAGAGCACTTTGAGAAGTGAGAAAAGTGCAATATATAAGTAAAGAATTATTATTGTTATTATTACTCACTGATTAATGTGTTTGATTGTCTTATTATCTTTCCTGTGAGTCTGAATCATTGATTTTTTTTATATTTCTGCTGCTGTATGCATCTGAATTTCCCATTGGGTTTAGTAAAGATGATCTAATCTAATCTAATCTAGTGTTCTTTCTTTTTGGAGATAAGTATTAATGAGGACTTAATCCACAGGAACAGAGGAAAAAGACCATATAAGGCAGATGTATACCCATGTGACACCCAAGTGACATCCTGCATAAAACCCACATGACTAGAGACTGGCATTACTGCCATTTACAACATGGAAAAAACACACACAAAATGGCACCCATAAACCAAACAATATTCCAAATGGCAACCACTTTTATAATAATATGAAATAAAAATGATAAAGAGTATTTTGTGTTATCATATTTTAGTTTTTATCTTGGTATAATGCCCTACTTTTGCTCATACCTCATACTTACTTTCTATCTTCTTTATCCTGACTTCCCAAGGAATGAAAAGAACAACAACATTATATGCCAAGCGGGAAAACTTCCTCAGAAGCTGCAGAAAAGTAAAGAACAAAAGGAAAAGAAAATCTTGAAACCCAACAACACTTAAGGGGTGGAGTGTATAGGTTATACACCGCTCAGTGATACGCCATTAAAAGCACTGCCAGGTGAAGTGAATCACATTGATTATCTCATGACAACGGAGGGATATCGTAGGCAGCGAGTGAACAGTCACTTCTTGAAGGTGATGTGTTGGAATGTGTAAAAATGGGCAAGCGGAAGGAACCGAGCGACTTTGACAAGGGACAAACTGGGATAGCTGGATCACTGGGGTCAGAGCGTCTCCAAAATGGCAGGCCTTGAGAAGGTGTTCCTGGTTTGCAGCAGTTAGCACCTACCAAAAGTGGTCCAAAGAAGGACAACCAGTTACCGGCTTCAGTGTCTTGGGCACCCCAGGTTGATTAGATAATGGTAGCCCGTCTTGTCCGGTCCCACAGAAGAGCTACTGGAGCAAAAATTGCAGGAAAACTTCACAGACTTGCTGCGTAGCCACAGACCAGTCAGAATGCCCATGCTGACCCTTGACTACCACCGAAAACACCTATAATGGGCACATTAGTGTCAGAACTGAACCATGGAGCAATGGAAGAAGGTGGCCCGGCGTGATGAGTGACATTTTCTTTTAGATCATGTGGATGGAGGGGTGTGTGTGCGTCGTCTATCTAGTGGAAGAGATGGCAGCAGGATGCACTATGGGAAGAAAACACTTTGACACTTTGGTCAATCTTCTCCTAGGGTCCTGGCATCCATGTTGAGGTTACTTTAACATGTACCACCAACCTAAAGATTGTTGCAGACCACCTACATTCCATCATGGCAACAGTACTCCCTGATGGTAATGGAATGGCTTCTTTCAGCAGGATATAATGCTCCATGATATACTGCAACAATTGTTCAGGAATTCTTTGTGGAATGTGACAAAGAGTTCAGTCTGTTGACTTGGTTTCCATATTTTCCAGATCTCAATCCGACTGAGCGTCTGTGGGATGTTCTGGAAAAAAACAAGTCCAATTCATGGAGGCCCCACCTCACAACTTGCTGAGAAGACTGAAAGGATCTGCTGCTGACGTCTCACTGCCAGAGGTCACCTTTGGAAGTCTTCTGGAATCCACACCTCGAAGGTTCAGAGCTGTTGAAGGGGGGGCTTACAAAAGTTCTGACTGACTGGGGTGGATCCATTATAATAATTCCTGGGTTTTCCACCCAGAGTTGGTTTATTTCTTGCAACCACTCGTGCTGTCTCTCTGTATCTTTCAATAGGGAATTAGAGATGAGATCAGGAAATAAAACTTACAATGGAAACGTGTTCAGCTAATTGTGACAGTCTTCCAGTACATCCAACAGACATCTTTACTTCCGATTTAGGACATCAACCTCATATTTTCAAAACTTTTTTACTTAATGAGAAAAAAGAAAGTAGGCAGGGCCTTCAACTTATCAAAAGGCCAAAGCTAGCCTGAGCAATCTTTGTAATTAATAAAGCACCATCAATCTACATGGTAAAAGTCAATTAATTTTAATGGTGCTACGAAGACTTTAATGCATGCCTTTGGAGAATTTTAATTAAACTCAGCAATAAGAACTGGCTATAAATTTAACCGGTTGCTTTGAGCAAGTGCCGTCTTTTGCTTTGCTTGTGATTATGTGAGCTGAAATTGCTCATTGGATGGATCTAAAAAAAGTGGCACAATTAGAAGGAACCCATCCATCCATCCATTCACTTTCTGAGCCGGCGTTATTCTGTCACAGAGTTTCACTGAGATGCATCATGGACTGTTGGCTCTCATTCGAAGTCACGGTGTGTTCAGGAGCTTTGTGTATTAGCGAGAGCCGGCTTCAAAATGATATTCTGTTGGATGGATGTCTTCTGAAATGATCAGTTGGGGACGGTACAGAGATGAACAAAATGCAGGAATCAGGAGAACTCATCGTCTTTGAGGAACTGTGTGAAAAGCCTTTTCAGGAGTTGTGTTTTATCTCTCCTCCCGGCCATCGGACCTTACTTTATTCTTTGTTATTTAGTATTGTCTAATCTTACTTTTATATTTTTATTTTTTATACATTTTCTTCCTTCATCTTGTAAAAGCACTTAGAGTTACATCGTTGGTATGAAAATGTGCTCTAGAAATAAATGGTGCTGTTGAGATGAGGTGGCTAAAGAGCTTTGGGCTGGAAATCAAAACACTGCTGAACTTCTGCCATTACACTATTAAAAGAATCCCGACTGGAGGCATCACAGTGAGGTTTGGTACCCTGACTTGCCAGGATCATGAACTCCTCTAAAGGACTGTCCGTACAGCTTCTACAACGATGGGGGCTAACTGTCCACAGCTTAATACCATCTGCTTAATCAGATGTCTGAGGAGAGCTGAATCTGTCATCTGTGGTGACAGCCATCCAGATCATCCCCTGCTCTCACTTCTGCCTTCTGGGAAACATTGCTGGAGCTCCACCACTCGCTCCAAATGCTTCAGGAACTGCTTCTTCCACCGGACGATAAGGTCACTGAACTCCAGTAACCTGAGCCTACCTGCCCAGCGCTGTGTGCTGTACCCACCTGCTGGTTTATGTGGGGTTGCACTGTACATTACTTTTGCTTTTGAACTCTTATCTTATCTTATCGTATCTTACCTCGTCTTATCTTATCTTATCTTATCTCATTTTCATCTCTCCTTTCCTTATCTTATCTTTCCTTACCTTATTTATTTTCTACTCTTATTTATTTACTGCATGTATTTATTTATGGTGTTTATTTATTTATTAATGTATTTATGTTCTGCTTCTCTTACTTATTTACTGTATTTATTTTTACTTCACCACAACTGTGGCACAGGAATTTCACTATGCTCTCACGGTGTGTGTGACAGTAATGATCTCTAATCTCTAATCGCTAAAATTCCTACCTCTGCAAATGGGAGCTCAATAACAGAAATGATTGATTCTGGGACCAGCACACTAATGATGACTCATTCTTCATATGTGCTGACTTTAGTCGTGTGGTAATGTCTCTGACTCTTCATATACATAAAGTCTAAGCTGATGACAATGGTGTTAATGATCTGTTGGGCATGTACTGCTTACGTACCATACATGCAGAAATCTTCAAAACAGGAGAGGAGCCCAGCTGCAGACCTCCAGTGACAGGCCACACTGTGGCTCCACCAGATGTAGGACCATGTGATATCACTAAAGGTGTAAAGTGAACTGTCCTGGCACGGGGTTGCCTGGAAACTGTGCTGTTCAGTTGGTCCCTGGACTAAAATATTGGTTTAGTGGATAACTCTTATAAACACAATCAATAAACAAAATAAACAAACAAACAAATAAATAAATAAGGTGTGACTGCGTTTTACTTGTAAAGCCTAAAATCATAAATTAATGAGTGTATTACTATAACAACAAAAGTTTATTTTTTTGTACATTTGCACTGCATCAAAAATGGTCTGAAAACTAGTTACATATGTCATATACATTAAAATTTCTAAAATATGATCTTATCTTAAATGTGCTTTTTTACAAAATAGATTTACAGGTTAATAGGGTGTTTTTGTAAGAGTACAAAATTAAAAATAAAAGCACCAATAGATAGATAGATAGATAGATAGATAGATAGATAGATAGATAGATAGATAGATAGATAGATAGATAGATAGATAGATAGATAGATAGATAGATAGATAGCATAGTAGGCAAGATTAAAAATTTTGATAAATTCACAAGAAAAGCATTTTGTGATAGATAGATAGATAGATAGATAGATAGATAGATAGATAGATAGATAGATAGATAGATAGATAGATAGATAGATAGATAGATAGATAGATAGATAGCATAGTAGGCAAGATTAAAAATTTTGATAAATTCACAAGAAAAGCATTTTGTGATAGATAGATAGATAGATAGATAGATAGATAGATAGATAGATAGATAGATAGATAGATAGATAGATAGATAGATAGATAGATAGATAGATAGATAGATAGATAGATAGATAGATAGATAGATTAGTAGGCAAGATTAAAAATTTAGATAAATTCACAAGAAAAGCATTTTGTGATAGATAGATAGATAGATAGATAGATAGATAGATAGATAGATAGATAGATAGATAGATAGATAGATAGATAGATAGATAGATAGATAGATAGATAGATAGATAGATAGATAGATAGATAGATAGATAGAAGAACTGCATACTTCAGCTCCAGCAGCTTGATAGCCTCTTGTCCTCGTCAGTCTGCCTTCATATTTCAGCACAATCTCTTTAGCTTGCCTGCCAAAAAAAAAAGAAGTCTTGTGGTAATAACTGTAATAAGAAAATGTTACATAAGTGCTCAGTGGTTAGAGTTGGAGATTTTAGAGTTGTCTGTATTCTACAAAACTTCCCAGATTTCTTAAAGTGTTCCTTCAATTTCACTGTTCTTTCTTTCTTTCTTTCTTTCTTTCTTTCTTTCTTTCTTTCTTTCTTTCTTTCTTTCTTTCTTTCTTTCTTTCTTTCTTGACATTGAGTATGTAAAAATACGATTTGTCTGTGGAGTAGCCAATCACGTTTAAAGCTGTAAAAGGCGGGGTTTGTTTTTCTAATATATTTAAATTATTAGAGTATACTGCGCCCTCGTGAATGCTCCTTTATGTTAACTTCAGTCCTGGTAGCTCATCTGCTCTGCTGCTTGCTGGCGCTGATTTAATCTGAGAAGAAGTTTTTTTTTTTTTTTCTGGAATTGAAATCAAAGGACATGATCATTACAAGATTAATAAATGATCGTTTTATGATAAATGTTGATTTTTTAAAATTCAGTTTTAAACATCAGGGTTTCTGATTTCAAATTTAATTGAACAACTGAACAGTTTATCCATCCATCTATTATCCAACCCGCTATATCCTAACTACAGGGTCACGGTGGTCTGCTGGAGCCAGTCCCAGCCAACACAGGGTGCAATGCAGGAAACAAACTCCGGGCAGGGCGCCAGCCCACTGCAGGGCACGCACATACACACACACACACACACACACACACACACACACACACACACACACACTAGGGACAATTTTCTATTTGTATGCTATTGTTAATGAGATGAGACTGGAACCGGGTACAAGAGAAGAGCCTGGCACTGCCCTCTGCAACCGTACGTGATGCAGCGCTGCAGCCCCTTAGTCAAGAAATAGTGGGTGGGCGTCCCAGG